>NW_010555969.1:1052-1348 GCF_000687285.1 Phaethon lepturus | reverse complement strand
AAGGCAAGGAGTGGATTTGGGAATTCTAGCCTGGAGGCTGGGTCCTCATAAGCGAGCAGTAGCGTACTTTACCAAACAATTGGATGAAGTCAGAAAAGGATGGCCAGGATGCCTTCGGGCAGTGGCCGCCATTGTTTTGATTATTCAAGAAGCCTGAAAATTCACTTTGGGGCAAAAGATGATTGTGCACACTTCCCATGCTGTAACTTCCGTTTTGGAACAAAAAGGAGGACATTAGCTCTCGCCATCAAGGTTCCTGAAATATCAAGCAGTCCTGATGGCACAGGATGACGTAG
>NW_010555969.1:0-268 GCF_000687285.1 Phaethon lepturus | reverse complement strand
GGATAATTCCCTTATGAAGCAAATAGCAGCCAGGAATTTGTTTCAAACTGTAAAAACCATGGTTAATAGATGTGAAATAGGCTTAAAGAATAATCCAAAGGTAAAAAAATAGTGTAAAATTTGGAAGTATTGATAAAAGGAAAGTTCCAGGTCAAAACTGGCAGATAGACTTTTTGGAACTCCCTAGAAAAGGGAGGTATAGGTATTTATTAGTGTTAACTGACACCTTTTCCGGATGGCCTGAAGCTTTCCCTTGCAGAACAAATAA
>NW_010555968.1:0-10480 GCF_000687285.1 Phaethon lepturus | reverse complement strand
GGCCGGCTCGTGGCGCTCCGCTCGGCTCTGCGGTTCTCTTCGCGCCCGCTGCCTCAGGCCCCCTGGACGCCCACCGGACTGGACAGGCAGTAACGGCCCTGGGTGCGGGCTAGCGCCCCATCCCTCTTCAGAAGCTCGCACCAGGCCTCGGTCAGTGAGGGAAGCTTCTGAGGGCTTGGGGAAAAAAATATTGTAGAAAGCGTTTTATCTCGCTGTCGTTGGTGTCCGCCGAAGTCTGTGGTAACGCTACGCTTGGGACTGATGCCAGTGTTCTGCTAGTCGTGCCTGGGTGCGGCTTTGTATACCTTACAAAGGGAGCAAGTCTCCTGAGCCTGCCAAGTGCCTTGGTCTTAACTTCTCTAATGTTCCAGCTTTTCAGGTGGCTTCATCATGGATGTAACTGTTGCGGAGTATATCCGGAGAACGGTACTAAAAATCCCACGAAGTGAAATCAAGACAATGCTACAGAAATGGGGCTTTCTCTCCGAGACGCAGCTGCAAACCGTAAACTTCCATCAGATAAAGGAGAACATTTCTCAAGACGTTGTTCAACTCTGTGAGGTAATCCCTTCCTTCGGGAACTGCCTGTCAGTGACATGCAGGATGTATGTTGAAGCACCATAAAAAGCATTCTTACGAAAAAATTAATTTTCTTTGGCCATAACACAGCATCAAATAGCAGTTTGTAGTCTGCAAATGTAAAGCTGAGCTGGTAATACCATCAATTTTGTCTGGTTGGTAGGAGTGTAGGATTGACCTTTACTGAGTAAGGCAGTACATATTTTGAGCTCTAAGTTGCACTAGGTAGATAAAAGCTCAGTGTGTTAAACTTTTAAGAAAGGAGTGTTTTTCTAAATTGGAAAATAAAGACATTGATTGAGATGTCTACTGATTACACAGTGCTAACTTAAATTTATTTAGTATGGGTAATAATAGCACTAGTTTATATGTTTAGACTTTTTAGATTTCTTTCAAAAAATGTTCCTGGACAGAACTACTTCTGTTCTGTGTACTGCAGGCAAAAAATGTTTTCTGATGTCCTACTTACTTATGCTGATTTTGGTCTACCAGCAATCTTTACATGTACCAGGTGTCTCAATATATGGTATCATAACTCAGATAGATACAGATATTACTGATATTTCTTAAATTCTATGGGGTTTTATATTATTCCCTTTGAATTTCATACTCAAAGATTAATTGCATGGGGTGTAGATCAATCTGCAGGCAAGAAACTGTTAAGTTATTCTTGTAAGATAGCAAATGTCTCATTTTAAAATAGCATTTGTTTCTGAAACATTCTTACCTGTAACAAGTAGCATCATAAAGTTTCTTTAAAACCTTTTCATGCTGTAAAGGTTAAGTAAAGAGGAACCAAGCATGTTAAAATTCCTGACAGTGAAATACTAGTCACTGTTCTATAGTTTCATGAATACCCATTAATTTTACCTTCTAATTGCTTGTGCATCATACTATAAGGACAAAATTCTTCTTGCTGCCTCTGCAGAAACACTTAAACCTTACTGAAATATCTTTCATTACTGATTTCTCAAAACTGTATTTTGTGCACGTTGGGACCAGATGTGGTGTCTTTGAGGAGAGTGTACATGTTCAGTGCAATGTAATTTAAACTAGCAGTACTGAGATTTTTCACTTACTAAACAGTGTGATTTGTGTTTAAACTCTGATGTGTAAACTCTGGAGAAGAGAAGGCTGAGTGGGGACCTTATCAATGTCTATAAATATCTGAAGGGTGGCTGTCAGGAGGATGGAGCCAGTCTCTTTTCAGTAGTGCCCAGTGATAGGACGAGGGGCAATGGGCATAAACTGCAGCACAGGAAGTTCCACCTCAACATGAGGAAAAACTTCTTCATTGTGAGAGTGACGGAGCCCTGGAATAGGCTGCCCAGAGAGGTTGTGGAGTCTCCTTCTCTGGAGACCTTCAAAACCCGACTGGACGCGTTGCTGTGCAACCTGCCCTAGGTGATCCTGCCTTGGCAGGGGGGTTGGACCAGATGATCTTCAGAGGTCCCTTCCAACCGCTACCTTCTGTGATAGAGCATTTTGGACTTGCAGTTCACCATGCACTGTTATTCTTCTTTCCAGGAAAATTCTGCAGACATAAAGCAAGCAGCTGTCCTAGACATAATTTGTAAGTGAAAAATGAATTAAAGTAACACCTTTATGTTTTTTCTCAGTAGCTTGATAATGCCCTTAATTACATAGCAATTAATTGCCCTGGTGAGGTACAGATGCATTTTGGATTTCAAAAGCTCAAAATCAACAAAAGCATGTTTGCTTCTTCTGAATGTAAACTGTGGTGAGCCACATCCAGCACACAGTTATAAATGTAGAGATATGTTTGTCTCCAGTACGCACCAAACCCTAAAATCACTAATATCGTGCTCCAACAGGGAGAGACATAGGCAAAACTATCAGCAAATACTCCATGCAGAACTCTAACTCCAATATTAATTCACAACTTGATTGCATAATACTTTAAATCTCAAGGTTTGTCTTAGCAGTCTACACTTCTTAGTTTGAATTTAGACTGAGTTTCAGTCATTTTAGGTAAAATCCTTCTTTAAACACTGAACCACAGGTACCCTTTTTTAGTTACTTAGCTGAATTACAAAAGGTCTTCCCATCTCTTCCAATAAAAAAAACCTAATTTGCTTATAGGTTTACTAGGAGTGGTAGTTCAAGAATGCTGAATAAGTTACACTGCAGTATCAGAAGTAACCTTTTTGAAGTAATCTGGTCATAAAAGTATTATTTGTTCCTTTAATGTTTGATAATACACTGAGCAATTCCTATTTTTCTTAGACAACCACATCTACCCAAACAAAAGAGTGTGGAGTGTTTACCAGATGAACAAAACAGGTAAAATGCCTTTCCTTCCTGTAACCTCACAGTTCTCAGCAACTTACTGCAGTGCTGCCTCATATCATACATTTTAAATACAGATATAGTCTAGTATGGATTTTTTCTATAGTTATCTTTAACATTTAACTATAGTCTAGTATGGATTTTTCAACAGAGATATCTATGTTTTTAGAATACTTTTGATCAACTTCTTAAGCAATTATTAGAAATTAGTAACTACTAATTAAATATTAATCTTTTCTCTATATAGCAATAATGAGGCTCAAATTTAATATACAGCTTTTATATGACTATGCAACTTCAGCTTTTTCCGCTTAATATTGTTTCAGCAAAACTAAAAACACCCCTGAACTAGTTCTTGTAAACACAATTCTTGTTTCTTTTTTTTTTTTCCTTGTGTAACAGGGGAAGAAACAGAATTTTTTGACTTAGCAGATTTCAAAAAAATATTTAAAAGACAACTTCGGTCAGCCTTGAAAAATGTAAGAATAAATGCATTCTAAATTTGTTACACAGCTCTGGTGTCAATAGATTGTTTTCATAACTTTAGCAAGGTTTATTTTTGGGGTTTTTTTCCTTACTATGTGCATGAAAAATTAAATGGAGTTACTCATTTGGGAATAGTAGGAACTGCATGTGAAATAGGAAAAATGTATCACATATCTATTCTAGCAAATTTACAATTATGCTGGAGTGAAATAAAATGTAAGCTTGCCTTAAAATATGACAGGCTTCAAGAAAGGCGGTGTGTTTATCTTTTCCATCAAATCTTTGACCTATTTGAGTGTATATGTTGCCTAGGTAAGTTGATACTGCTTTGTCCTGTTTGTACCCAATAACAATACACAAACAAAATTGGAGCAAACAGAGTATAGGGGGAATTTGAAGTAGGCAGTAAGCAGGACAAGGAAGTTCAGTTATTATGACCTTGATTAGTAGCAAAATTGTATCCATTTCCTTTTAGTTCTGGTTTTGAAATGACATTTTGTGATGGCTGTGAGAACTTGGTCCTGGTATTTCATTACATTACAATGACTGAAAGACCACTGTCAATAGCAAAAAGCAGTTCCTAGACTACAGAAATGATCATGCTAAGAAAAAAATGGAAAGCAGGTACCATCTTATCACTTTTTTACTAATAAATTTGCAGAAGCCTTTTCTTGCTTTAGCTCACCAGCTTTATCTAAGCAAGGTAATAGAAAATGCCTCTGGCTAGTTAGCTGTGTCACTTCTTGATGCACAAAGGATTCCCACTGACAACAGTAGAGGGCAACAAATACAAATCAGACAAACAGATCATCAGCTGCAGTTCATATAACTTTATTATAATAAAGTTTTGCAATATTTTCTTCTTTTTTTTTTTTTTATTTCAAAAAAACTTTGGGAAGTGATGGTCTAGCAATTTACACAGTTTATGGCCTAGCTGGGCTAAAAGCCTGACTACATGTGCCTCGGTCAAAGGGAGGTGGCTGTTTTTTAAAGGAAGTTTTCCCACTCTTAAGTCACCCAGATTGATTCAAGTTAAAAAGAAGTAACTGAGGAGCAAGTCTACAAGAAAAGGAAAAGGAATCTTTTTCTGATTGTGTATTCCTGAGCAGTCATAAATTCAGGTCTAAAATCACAGTTGATCAAAAATTTAGTTTCTCAAAAATTGAACATCTTGGAAATATTGCTACTAGCCCTCCATCTAAATAGACATATTTTTGTTGCTTTTTTATTTTCCCAAAAGAGAGGCTTTTGTAATAAACTATTTTTATCTTCACCCTTCAGAAGAAAACGTACAGGAAGAAAAGTTGTATTAGAGTTTGAAAGGTGATTTTTTTTTCTCTCTCATTTGGGGGGGGGGGTGGATATTTGATTTAAATACAATCCTGACCACACTAGTGAGATTTGTTGCTTATTCAAGCAGCTGTATACTAAATTATGTTTAGGTCTTGTGAACACAGGGTTAAGAGATAACAATATTTCTGGATGCCTCAATGTGCTGGTAAATCAAAGCTTTTCTTTTTCTATTAGGTCACCATCAACTTCAGAGAATATGAGGATAATGCAATCTGGATTAGAATTGCCTGGGGAACACCATATAAAAAACCAAACCAATACAAAACCAGTTATGTTGTATACCATTCACAGACTCCCTACGTCTTCATTTCTGCCTCAGTGCTTAAGAGCAATTTGCCTCTGCTATGTCAGGTACAGAATAAAGCTGTGTACACCCTGACTTCATCACAGTCATGCAGAGCTATAATTGTGTTAGCTTTTAAGAGGATGAGTAAAGCTTTGTCATTTAACATACTTTACTAATTTACATAGTCATTTTTTTCCCTGAGCTTGTGATAAAAATGGGGCAAAAAATAATCTTTGTCACCTTTGGAATAGTGCATCATGAATAAATTTAGTTTATTGGGATTTTTGCTGACTTTGAATTGTTCCAATTTCTTAACCAAGTGTTAGGCAATATTCAGTTAAATTGTCTCATAGAAGTTGAAGAATATTACATCAACACAGTTAACCTCAAGAACTAAACGTATGAGCTCATCAGGGAATGCTATTAATTAGTATTAAAAGACATCTTTTGTCAACTTGTGGTAATCGGCACTGATAGTCTTTCATTTTTTATCTATTTAGCAGACTTCTGTACTAGTAATTATTTTATGAATCTGTTTGTTTATTTTTTCACTGATAAGGATATAGGGCTTATCTGGTTAATCCTGTGAATGCTTTTAAATATTAACCTAAGCTTAATAACAATCTATTCAATGTTTTTTCAGACATGAGAATCCTGATAGTTAAAGGGCGGTTGCTTACCCTGAAACAAAAACATTGCAATATCTAGAAATGTTGTATTTTTTTCCATATTACAAACACAGTGATGATTAAGACTGTTAAAACAATTTCAATTTTTATTTAAAGGCTCTGGTTGTTGCTTCCAATTACCATGACATCCATGAGATGGAGCTTCGAGGTCATTCTTTAAACTCCCTTAAAGATATTGTGTTCAAGAGATATAGCCAGGTGAGCCACTTCAGAAGTGCACCCTTAGATAAGTCTTGTGTTTTGTTTCAGCTCTAGTTCTTGCCCCCTAGCAGGGGGGAAAATTCACCTCTTCCAAGAGACCATCAAGTTAAAATAATATTGAACTAGAACTACTGAGGTGGACAGCCTTTCATTAAGGCAACATTACAATGGAGATTGTAATTACTTGGTGTTCCACCTGCTCTTTATTATTGTTATTGCTGATGGTTAAACTCAGTCTCAAAATTGTATGAACAATTCCGTCCTAGGATTTTTTAGCATTGTTTCACTAGGCTTGCTAGAGCAATGAGTTGAAGGCTACTAGAATGGGCACGTGCTCTGCTCATACATGTAAAAGTTGTAAATGGGGAAATGTTCGCAAATACCATAGGACGGGCATTCTTTTCTCAAAATAAAGCTGGGCTTTCTAACTTCTAGTAATTATCAAAAATTGGAAGAATACTCACTTTTAGAATGAGAAGAAAAAAAGAGGTCTGGAAAATTCTTTTCAGCTGCAACCTCCAAAAGTAGAAGTGAACTAAAATCTTTTTTCCCCTATTTAGAACTTCCAAACTTATGGTCCAAGATCTCCACAAGAAAGCAGTGTAGCACCTGAAAGTGGTATGTATATTTTATATTAAACAGCAGTTTGAATGCCATTACTGCTGGCTTCTGGAATGAGGTTCATAATAGGAAATATGTACATATGTTACAGTACTGTTACATTATCCATCCCGTTATAGGGTGCTGTAGTAATACCTGATGCCCAGTATCTCCTTTCATATTATCTTGGGTTTTTCTCTTGGTAAGAACTGAAAATGTAAATCATGGAGACAACTAGGTTATGAAAAAAAGATGGCAATGAATTCTTTAAAAGTATATTTTCAGATTTTCACTGGAGTAATCACCTGATCAGAAAACCAGAATTGTATCAGCTGACAAAGTGGTCTTTCTGTTTTTTCTCTTCTCATACCTACTCTTTTTCCCTGCAGTAGATCTAAGGATAGTTCAAGAAAACACAAATGAGAAAGAAAGAATACAGAGAGTGAATCAGGAAGTTTTTGGTGATGGTCCCCAACCAAAACTGGAATTTGCACAATATAAGGTAGTAAAAGCAACAATTTTTTTATATATAATTTTAATGTGGTAGCTACATTAAATTGCAGATTGAAGAAATACCAGATTATTAAAAAAAACCAAAAACTTGAGAGAGGACATTTTAAAATTAATTGAAAGTATCTTTAGGAAACAGATTTGCATTGAGATTTGGTCAGACTACTATATCATATTTCAGTCTTTCAGCCTTGTGAACTAAACATTTTGATTTGTTTTTGTAATAAAGGTAGACTCATACCAGCAGTGTGTTGAAGTGTGAGAAATTAGGGTTATGTGAAGTACATAAAAAGCTCACGCTACACATAACACCATAATTTAACTTCTTGGATGATGCATGGATTTTATCTGATGAACAGATATACTGGAAATTCTAAGAGATACTTAATATTTTACAATATTGCTGAACAAGCTGCCTCTTTCAGCAGCAAACTACCACGTGGTGGCACCCTCGAATTTTATGAAAATACTGCTGCAGCTGGAGTCATGTTAACACAGAAATAATAGACAAAGAAGATACAGTCTTATTGCATGTTACATTTTTAATGTAATATTTAAATAATAACATATAAATAAAATATATGCATTGCTTATACTCCCTGGTTAAATTTTGTGTTAACAGCTTGAGACGATGTTTAAAAGTGATCCTAAAATGGATGTTTTGGATAAAAAAGAACCATTCAGATGTGTGGTCAAGTTTTCTAGTCCACATCTCTTAGAATCACTGAAATCCTTGGCACCAGCGGGTAAGTGTTCCAACTCTATACAATGGAGGAAAAATCTGCAGTTAAATGTTTTTGTCATCTTACATTCCGCTTGTATCTTGCGTAAGGGAGAACCTTCATAGTTTGTTTAAGAGTACATAAAAATCTAGTAGAATAAAAATGTCACCACTGTAAAAACTTATGTCTAAATACATACCAGTTTGTTCTTAGAATTACTAGTTTGTACATTGATACTCAGGCTGTGTTTCTAGTTTTTGTAACAGTTATGAAAGGTAAATATTTGTTGAGTTAAGCTATAATTATCTGTTTCTCTCTCCAGGTATGGCTGATGCACCACTTTCACCACTACTTACATGTATACCACAAAAAGCTAGGAATTACTTTAAAATTAGAGAGAAAAAAGGTTTCTTTCCAGGAAGTTTTGTAAGCCCTTAATTTAAAACTGATTCATAGAGAATTATACAACTCATTTATTACTGGTATCCAAATCATAATAAACTTTAAAACATCATATTTTTTAAAAAATAACTTATTCTTTGATAATCCCTTGAGGTTTTTTCAAATTATGGCTTCTTTGAATTATTTTTCCACAGTTGTCTTTAACAGAAGAGTCCTTAAATAACAAAAAAATGTTAATTGCAAAGTTTAAACAGATCGTGGTTATTTTAAACTGAGATGTGATGACTGCTCTTAACTATATTTTTAATAGTATTTATGACTATAAAGCTTAATAAACATAAAATAAGACAGCTGTAGGTATTCAGTTTACTATTGTAGCTGTAGGTGGCGAAGGTATTCTAGGTGTCTGCCTTATTTCAGCTCCAGTGCAGCAGTCTAACAGAATATGTGCCCCATTTTGAACACATGAATAGTCCCATTCAAGTGAGTGGAACTGCCCGTCTGCAGGTCAGGCATGTTTTTATCTCAGTAGATGAAGATTATATTCCAAAACCATTACAGGGCATGGGGGAGAAGGGACTTTTGGAATACAGATGTCAGCAAGAATCTTCTATCCAGCTTTAGTGGATATTGATTCAGATCCAGAGCTTTTACTCAACAAGGGTAACAGCCAATAACAAATACTTAAAAAAAAAAAAAAAAAAAAAAGAAAAGAAAAATCTGTCTTGGTATTAATGTCTTATGAAATTTTATCTTAGAGGAATACAATGAAACAGGCAATAATTTACTTCTGAGGAAGTTCATGTCGTAGAATATTTCAGTTAAGATTTGATCCTTCTGCAGTCTTTGCACATTACCACTTTTTTTGTACCTGGGGACATGAATGTTGCCATCTTGATTCTGCAATCTTTACTAATGCAAACAGCAGCTTTGCACTGGAGTTCTTTAGAGTTGGTAAATGGCAATTGGTAATTATATATATATATTTATGTAGCTTGCTGCATCATTTTTAATTTGAGATTGATTTGATCTGAAGATGCAGTTATAGTCTACAAGTGTTTCTCTTATAATTCTGTTATGTGTAAACTTTGTGCGTGTACTTTGTGTATATGGAATTTCCGATTAACTTTAAATATGCCAATGAGCAGAGACAGTCTTTAGAACTTGTGGTTTAACCCGGCAGGTAGCTGCCCCGTCCCAGCTTCCCGTGCTCCCCTCCCTTCTCGCTGGCAGGCCAGCATGGAAGCTGAACAGTCTTTGACTGCTTAGCAACTACTAAAAACATCAGTATGTGATGGATGTTATTTTCATCCCAAATCCAAAACACGGCACTATACCAGCTACTATGGAGACAATTAACTGTATCCCAGCCAAAACCAGGCACAGTGTAAATATTTTGAGAGGTTGTATGGGAATGTTTTTGTCTTCAAACTGTAAATAAATGTGTAAATTAACTCTTCTCATGGATGTTTGTTTTGCCTGACTTAGAAACATGACACTGATTTTTTGTTTAGTTTGTTTTTCAGCATCTCTGTACAGCTCACACATAAAAAGAAGTTAGTTGAGCACTATCTGCTAGCAATTTATTTTTGGGACTTCCACCTGTGTCATTTAAATGTTAGTTTAACAAGATACTTACCATCATGTTAGGATTCTGAAACCACTCCAGGTTTTGTCATACACAACATGTGTGATAGACATTGAGAGTTGGCTGTTGGCGTCCGTCACTCATACCTCATAGAGCCTTCTAGGAGTCAGGGCCATTAAGACTCCAGGATGCATTTCACCCTGTGCGACTCTTTCTTCCAGAGTAACATAAATGCATGAGATGAGAAGGACGTACCCTAGGGAAAGTTCCAAAATACTCTAAAACAGTTTGAGTACCCGGCCTAGGGCTGGTTTCTGCCTCTCATTTCTGAGGAACGCACTCTCCATCCCCTCTTTAACAACCGAAAAGTTGGTCTCTCCTATTTTTAGATGCACATTTCATCTCCACCTTCCCGTCACCAAGGCTCTCGCAGGAACTAGGCAGCGCTTCCAGGCAGTTACAAGCAGGGGTAGAGGGGCCGTGTTACAACCCCGCGGCCCCCGCGCGTCCTGGGAGCTACGGGCTCCTCGTAACTTCCCCCGTAAAGGGGGGGCTCCGTATCGGTAACGTACGTTTTTATCCTTCAACTAGCAACGCTACAGGGAAAAAACTCCTTTCTTTAAAATGCAAGTCTACGTGGGTAAATAAACGCGAAACAGCCCAAGTGCAGAGGAGGCAGCGCCGCCCCATCTACCGCGGGAGGCCGGCGGGGCGAAGGCACGAGCGCTTTCTTAAAGCTCTCGTTCTCCGCGGC
>NW_010555967.1:0-11970 GCF_000687285.1 Phaethon lepturus | reverse complement strand
GTGTGTCAACTGCATCACTCAGCTTGGTGTCTGAGGATGAATGACTGAGCAAATTTAAAAAACTGTTTGGAACTGGCATTTTTCTTTTTGGTAGGCTGCAAGATTTCAGATAATGTATATAGCCAAAATCCAAGTTGAATTCTAAGAATCTTCAATAGATTCACCAAATAAAATTACAAAATAGTGCTGCAGTTAACTTGCTTTTGAAATAAAATAGGATTTTTGTAAATAAACATTTTGTATAAAATAACCTACAAGTCATTAAGGCACAGATATAAATGGGAAATTAGATGCCTACCTCTTTCTTACTTAAGCTTTTAGAAAGTAGGTATCTAAAGATTATATCTCTCCTTGATCCCAAATATTTATCTTATGCTGTATTAGTTTCTCAATCTAAGCTTAGAGTATTTGTACTAACTAAGCTGAATTTTTGTCTAGTGGTATTCTGGACAAATTTCAGGGAAACATTGACACTGATGATGACATTGCTCTGTTGCTTCGTTGTTAATGGTATTTAACGGTTAAGAATTGTAACAGGGCAGCCGAACTGTCAGTTTGCTTATCCGTTTCATGCTCCCCATAATTATCACTGTGTCTCAGACTGTGGGAACAGGGTCAAGGCACTGAAGAGGAATTTGAAGGCACATTATCAGGAGGAAGGAAGCAAAACAGAGACAGCTTCAAAAACTGGGAACAACTTGAGTGTCCAGCCAAGTGAATGTATGGTTATAAGAGATCTAGGAGGTAGAGTGATTGCTGGGAGAGGACATCTAGGAGTTAGAGCATGACTGTCAGGACATTGACAATGCAGTATCCCACTGTGCGCAGCCGTCCATTAGACAAGAGCCTAGGGTCATCTCTGACAGAGGAAATCTTAAGTCAAGTAGAATGTGCAATGCCCTGTCCAAATAATACTCAATTTCATTTACAAATGATAAATTAAGGTAGAAAGTAATGGATGCTGAGAATTCCTCCATGCAAAAGAAAAAATATTTATTTCTTATTTACATGCAAAATCCATTTTTTTTTAATTCTTGGAAAAAAGAAGACAAGATTAAGATGCAATTAAGATGGAGTGGAGAATGTGACTGGAGTATATTCTCCCAGACCTATTTCGCATTTGTTTTCTTTCATCTGTAATTACAATCTGTAAGTACACTGTCTGATGTACAGTGTCACATGGATGAGACACTGACATCCTGAGTAGAGCAATGACACTTCACAGACCAGCAATAAGTAGTCTTGCCTATAGTGAAGAAACCCAAGTGGCCAAATCCTATCATGAATAATACTGTTGTACTGCAGTTTCTGCTTCCAAAACGGAAATAGGAAAAGCTGGTCTCCAAGAAATGCCTATGAAACTATGCTTACAAATTTCGCACAGCAGCATTTTAGCAGTTGAATCTAGTCCTAACAACTAGTACTGAAAATAACACTCAAAGTTGTTCCAGGCTCTTTTCTTCTTCTTTATCAGGGCACAGCTCTTGTCCGGTATATGGGAACAGTAAAACCAGCATTTAAGCTATAAATTATTCTAAAGCCACTCTGTATTCAGGATTGCATTTTATTATTTATATTGTTTTAAAGTGGAATTTCTTCTGTATATTCAACCCTCAGTGCAGTACCAGGCAACATCCGTGATGCTTTGGGAAAATGAGCAGAACTGATGCTCTGATACGCTGCTGCAGCATTCAGTGCTGATGGTTTATAGGGAAGAACTCCATCAGTCCTTCCCACTTCCCTTACCAGGGCCAGCAGGAGCTGATTCAGTTCTTGGCTTAAATGAAGCTACCTGAGGCCAGTTCTAAGTTATACAGGGAATAAAGGTCCCAAGGGCTAGCCAGCACAGTGTGAGTGTGCCGATATGCTGGCCAGCGGCAGCGGAAGCCGACAGAGAGCTGCTTAGCAATGCAGGGCAGCTGAGGAGGTCTGGTTGCTTTTGCTCCTCTGTTCCATTGTATCACAAATGAAGATCAAAGAGCAGGGATGAACATTTAACAGCTCTTAAAATCGCTGTTATCTGGTTTTTTTGTTTTTCCTCCTGTAGAAGTCTCCCTTAAATCTGAAAACAGGCTATGGATGCAATTATCAAGCAAATGTTACCAAAAGTGTTAAAAATAACAATGTGGCTACTGTCATGGTGTATGACTGGAAAGCTGTATTTGTAATCTTACATGGAAAAATGGCTTTTCAAGTTGTTATGATCCAGAATGGGAGAAATCGTGTGTTTTCATTATTAATTCTAAATGGTTGGCAAAAGAATTCTGCACCAATGGAATTTTAAAGACTGCACTGTATTTCAATCCACCAGTAACATATGATGTAAGTTAAAAATATGCAACCAATCAAAATAGCTGAAGACCCAGAATCTGAAACCCGATGCATTTCACATTTCCAGCTCTGATGTGGCATACATTGGACTGGATGCAAGCGACATATTGCTGAACATACAAAGTAAAATCTGTAATTCCTCCTCAACTGCTCAGGACTTGTGGTCTGGTCTATACTGCAAATAAAATGTGATTGGGAAAGAATCCAAGAGGACTTGTATGGAAGTTACTTCTGATCTGTTTTTCACTGATTGCACTACTATGCAATTCCTACTTGCCCAAAATTCAACAGCTGTCAGGGGAGGCTTGCATAAAGACTGCAGGATAGGGACCAAACCTGTGAACAACTACTAGTAAAATGAGAAATACTAATCGACTACAACAATAACTCCCACAGGGTATGGCAAAGCTTCCGTTGGAGGCAGTGAAGCACAAAAAAGCCAGATGTTCTCATACGATAGCAGGAGGCACCTTGAACTCTACAACTGTACATGCTTAGTCAGATGTAGTCTCTAAGTATTCTGTTTGCCTACAATCCTGATCCTGTCTGCTCCCTGAAGCAGGACATGCATACACACACAAAATATTCGCAGCAAAGTATTATTCAGTCCTCAGATTAAGATATTCTGTGTGTGGTGTAGAACACAAGGATGGTCCATGCATCAGGCTGTGGTAGAGAAGGTGATCCCGAGGTGAAGTAGTCTCAGCCCATACACTGATTGCCACAAGCTTAAACCACATCCTACAAGTACTTCGCCGTATATATCTTCACAGATGCTGCAGATTTTCTAAAGACATGATTTTTAGTAAATACGTTTAGCAGAACCAAACCCAGCATCTCAACTCTGTATCCAAGAACCATAGGCTTGTGCGTTTTTGTGCAGTGTTACTCAGGCCACAACCACAGTAAAACAGAGGCAGGAAATGAGTGACTTCAAGGGGTCAATGCAATTGCAAGGGAGTTCACGTCTTGGTGGTGCTTGACAGTTGTTGTCACAACTGCAGCCAGCTCTTTGGTCTTCCACTGTAACCAGGCAAGTTCTTGCCAGAGAAAAAGCCATGAACATCTTTCCATATTGCATTGCTTACCAGTCAGGAAGGATTCTTTTGTTTGATTTCATCCCTAGGCAAGTCTGCAGTAGCTTTACTACAGCTAACCATCATCTGTCCTTCAGCTTAGAGGTCTGAAGTGGAGATATCAAACAGAAAAAAGAGATGAAATTAAAATCATTATAGCAGAGTTATGCCAGATCACACCACCAGCCATGTGCTGGAGGGACCACCATAAAATGGTCCCTTTTACACATCTGAGAAAGATTCCAGGACATCAAGGACCTTCTGACAGTCATAAATGGAGTCAGAAATGTGCCAAGCATATCTCTCTCAGTGCAAATTTTAACTGCAAATTAAGTAAGGCAATAAGGGAGTCATGTAAGCAAAATACTGAACAGTCCTAAACAAACTAAACCAAGAGCTCCAAAGGAGAAGATAATGTTTTTGCCAGTTATCCATCTGATCTTTTTAATTTCATAGGAAGATGGGAGAGAAAAAAAGTTATTTCCTTTTCTCTTACCTTTCAACTGAATTAGCAGCATTCTGCTCAGGTGCCAGTTTTGCGTAACTCAGGGGTAGATTTAGGCCTACAACTGGGCCTACAGTACTGAGCCACAATATAATGTAATTTGTGTGTCTAGGGTAAAAAAACAAACAAACAAAAAAAGCACCATAAACATATTACCCCAAACTTTTCTGAACTGCAGACACACTTGACAGTCATAACTTCAGAAGGGGCTATTCTTTCACTTTATCTATATCAAATGTATTTTAACTTTCAGCCCTTAGGTGACAATCCAGAATCTTATTCTATGTGAACCAAGGAAGTTGTTTTGACCATTTCCACTTCCCAGCTGATTTACTTTATCTGCATTGCACAAAGCCTTGGAAGGCACAGTACTGTTTCTCACCTGTTCTGTTTCCGTGAACCGGTCAGTATAGAAGACATGAATTCATTAGTCCGGCAGGGGTGCAGAACGAAAAATGGCTGCCCAAGTAAGGGGTGCTCCTAAGAGGGAATATCAGTTGTTTTATTATGCAAGAAGAAAACAGAAAAGACTCCATTTGCATATGGAAAAGACAAAGCAAGGACTAATTAATCCTTGATGCAACTCTTCTCTTTTCAGAACCTAACCCCCATTGCTCTTTTAGTGATAGTCATTGACAAATTAATATCTGAGATCACAGTCTCCTATCTTGAAGGGAAATAAGATCACCAACCAGGCTATGCCACTGTTTTAGTTAAAAGGTAATGGTTTTCAAAAGTAACTCAAAAAAACCTACCTGAAACTAACTGTATCAGCATTACCTGAACACCAGCAGGCAAAGCTACTGTGTAAGAAAGTGTCAGATCAATTCTAATACTCCATGGAAAAGCTCTTTAAGAACCTTGACCCCCCCATCCTTTTATCTTCTCAAACTGGTGCTGGGAAGTACAGTTTAATTTAGAGCCTGTGAGGTGGAGGAAGAAAGAAGAAAAAGCCCTCAAGGTGGCTTGAACTTCCACTAGGTGGCATATCCTCATTTTGGGTTATTCTACAGAAAAATATCGAACATAACAACAACCTAAAATGATTGTTCGTCAAGAAGCCCACTCAAAACTGTCCTGAGGAAAAACAGAGCATTATTTGGCAACAGTTAAGTTTGCAGTTAGACACACTCTCTACGCCATGGTAAGACTCTGTCTGTTGCTCTACACCTTCACAGTGTACCTGGTGCTGCTGAAAACTCAATACAACGCTCCATAGAGCTTTCACTTTCATCTCCAGATGACACTCAGGGAGTATACGTGTTCTGACTTAATCAAGCTTGCACTCAATGCAAAGCCGTAAGAGTGATCTCATCAGCTCTTACATGGATGATACCACGCCATCAGCATATTTGACTGTCTCACATACCACGCCCTAGGGAAGTGATTTTCCCTTAATGTACTCCTGAGGATCAATCATTTTGTGTCTAAGACAAATTTAAAGAACTTCCAGAAGCTTCAGAACATACAAAAAATATCAGAAAGCTTTGTTTTACATTGCAGTGCAAACAAGATAACTTGCGCAAGAATGCTACCATCTGCTGTTGGTGAAAGTGAACTGATGCTGTTTTCCATTAAGAGCAAGCAGTAGTTTGAATTAAAAATCCTTTCCAACTATATGCTAGCTTAAATCAGTTTAGGTCTCCAAATAATTCTAGAAAACACATAGAATGTGCCAACAGTATTCCTCAAAGACAGCAAAGAAAGATAGTTAGCAATAGTTACAGAACTATTAAGCAAAGAAAAAAAAGTGGATTAAGCAGCAATTTCAGGCAATTCCCTTACACAAAGGGCATAAAGAGGTAGTGCATTCCCCAAAAGAACAGAGAAGATAATCTGGGCTTTAAGTGATTTAGCACTCTGAATAAGTCCCCCTGAAGCCCTGGCAGGCTGCAGTAAGGTCTCCCTGAACCCTTCTCTACGCCTGGCGGAACACCCCCAACTCTCTCAGCCTGTCCTCACAGCAAAGCTGTTCCAGCCCTCCATGTGTCTTAGCATAGCTTCCAGGAGGATCTGCTCCAGGATCTTCCCAGGCACAGAGGTGAGGCTGACAGGTCAGTAGTTCCTAGGGTCCTCCTTTGTACTCTTTTTACAAATGGATGCAATGTTTCCCTTTTTCCAGTCACCAGGGACTTCTCCTGACTGCCAGGACTTTTCAAATATCATGGAGAGTGGCTTGGCAACTACATCAGCCAGTGCCCTCAGGATTCTGGGGTGCATCTCGTCAGGTTCCTCAGGTGGCCTCAAACCTGATCTTCTCTTGCAGTGGGAGGGACTTTGCTCCCCCAGTTCCCATCTTGCTGTCCATCCCTTTGAGAGATGTGGGAAGAGACACTGCCAGGGAAGACTGAGGCAAAAAAGCTGTTGAGTACATCGGCCTTCTCCTCATCCATTGTTACCAGCCTGCCAGCCTTGTTCATCAAGGGGGGCACGCTTTCTTTGACCTCCCTTTTCTGGCTGACATGCCTGTAGAAGCCCTTCTTAGTATTCTTTTCCTCCCTTGCCAAGCTCAGCTCCAGCTGCGCCTCGGCCTTCCTGACCCCATCCCTACTCAACCATGCAGCGTCCCTGTACTTATCCCAGGATCCCCATCCCTGCTTCCACTGCCTGTGCATTTCCTTCTTGCCCTTCAGTTTGCACAGCAGGTCTCGACTCAGCCATGCTTGTCTCTTGCCTTCCCTTCCTGATTTCTTACACCTGGGGATCAAGAGCTCTTGCGCTCTATGGAAAACATCCTTAAAGACCTGCCAGCTCTGTTCTGCTCCCTTGTCCCTGAGGGCATATTCCCAGGGGGTCCTATTGACTGACTCCTTGAAGAGCTGGCAGTTTGCTTTCCTAAAATTCAGGGTCCTGACTTTACTCTTCACCTGCCCCATATCCCTCAGGACTGTGAACTCCACCAGAGCAGGATCACTGCAGCCCAGGCTGCCTCTAGTCTTGACATCACCAATTAGCTCACTTGCATTGATAACCAACAGGTCACCATGGCATCCCTTCTGGCAGGGCTGTCTATTACCTGCCTTAAGAAGTTATCCTCAATGCATTTTCATTGCTACTCACTTTCTCAAAAGGGTAACATCCTTGGTCCCACCATCTTCAGCATCAATCTGTGACTTACTAGCATGTGATAGAGGTGAAATCTGTTCACATTCTGAATTATCTGCAATTTCTCCTCCATTCGTCTTGAATGGGAGGAAAGGCTCTTTCTTTCCCTCTGGATCGAGCAGATGTAAAAGGAGAGGTTTTGTCTACAGGACCCAGCCAACAGCTTCTGGGTTGATATTGAAGGCTCTGAGGACACTTGGCCTTGGTCTCTTCCTAGCTTGTCTCCTTGTTTTTCAAATTATCAAGGATTGCTTCATACACTTCCTGAAGTAACAGCTATGCCAGGGTAGTGTAAATCTCACTATTATCCACAGAATTTTGAACGGCAGCAATGAAATGACCCAGGGGTTTAGTTAAACTCATGCTGCTCCTTGGCCAGGCTCTGAGAATGGCATATGCACTAAAGCTGCATGCCTGCACATTCAGGAAGAGTTGCTTTGGTTTCCATTTAGCAGGGTATTTTTTGAAAACTGAGCACTGTTCATTATTTGTTTACCTCTAATCTAGGAAACTGAAGTTCATTATTAACACAGATCCTTCAGCACAGAGGATGTCCTGAAAGTCCACAGGCATGATGTCATGCAAAACAGCTGTATCCAAAGTCAGAATTTTTCAATAAGCCTGCTGCATGTATCTTTCTTACCCTAAACAAAAGGCATGAAACTGCAAGAATGCCATGCTGTTTATTCAAAACCTGGAAGACAGGAATATGTCACACACTGATAGGAAAAACACAAAAGCACAAGCGATTAAAAGAAATCCTGAGCCAACACCCATTAAGCAGGAACCTCTAAAAAGGGAAAAGGATGAGGCAAGGAAGAAGAGCTGTTGAAATCGGGGAAAATACTCTGAGAGCATCAGATCTGATTCAGTCAAATCCTAAATTCCAAATCCTGTACATAATGGCATCCCCACAAGGCTTTAATGGATACTCAAGGTTAAATGACCTACACAGCAGCTCTGAGGAGGAAGTACCAGACAGCTGCCAATAAAAATGCAAGAGCTATCAAAGCCCTGAATGGTTTCAGAATTGGTAATGGGCTAGAGAGCCTTTTCATTGTCAGGTCACCAGTTCAGATTTGGCCTGAGCTGGTGGTAGCTACTCGTACAACGATTACTGTACAACGGCTGTATATGCAATTGTCAGGTTTCACACAGTCAAAGTGCCATTAATTACTGCCCTTGCTTGTAGTCACTGCAGATAAGTCCAGTACTGAAGATGATGGTTTATCTTGTCACCATAGGGGGAAAATCCTGTAGGTCAGCTCTGAAGTCAGGAGAAGCAGGAAACTCAAACTTCTGCTGCTCTTGGCATGCCCTGAGAGAGATGTGCGTCTGCACTACCATGAATACCAAGTCCTTCTCAAACACTGTTGAAAGTGTGAGAATGAATGAGCGTTTGTGCTGCATCAGCTTCATGAGTATATTTACTACCTGCTGCAGTCATCTGGTGGTATGATGATATTCCACGTGCAGTGAAATGTATCCTGACCAAAATATTAGGGTGCAATACTAGCCTTCAGCTCGCCTGATCCATGAGTCAGTTACATGAAAAATATGAAGTCCTACAGGGACTTTATTCAACACCCACACACACCTTTAATTAGTACAAGAGAGTCTCCCCACTTTCAGTTTACAATTAATCTTTTTCCAATCAGTCATGTAGCAATGCATTTTAGAGAGTAATGTGTGAGAGTTTCAAGGCAATTCTCACAATTACGTGCTGGCATTGTACAGCAAGAACCCATCTGCAGGTTGCTTACAGCTCTTCCGGACAGTAATACACTGACTCACAGTTTATTTGAAATCAACGGCATTACTTTCTTTTATCTATCTATAATCTTATATCTATCTATGTACAAGGTTGATTCATATACTGTCTGTTCAGCAGTGTACACTGGAGTCCATCATACATCTGCATATCCCCCTGAGTCTGACCCAACTTTCATGGGAAATAAAATTTTTTCAGGCTACAACCAGCTCCAGTGAATTTGAAAGCTCAAAATGTCACTTCATTTATTTTCTGTAGAAAGACTTCTTTACTAGGTGACTTCAAGAAAGATTTTTAAGTATGTTCTGTACCCATCTCCATAGCTGTTACTTCTACTCCTCCCATACAGAACCATGCAAGAGATAGCTGTATGAAAAGATGTGAAATATTTCACTGGGTAGTTTGAAAATGAATGTAGTTTTGTTTAGGAATGCTACACAAGACTGAATGTGACTGAGTGCTGGCAGCACAACAGCTTACTATTAGCTGCACAACTATACCCACCCATGCACAGGTGCAGAGCTGCCTCAGTTGTGCGGTTAAACTGGTAAGCTTCAACCTCTATCATTGAGGTTTATGTTAGATAGTGTGCCTGAGCAACAACGACAAAAAATGAGTGCTACAGGCTCCCAGAGGACTGAAAAACATTTCTGTTGAGCAGGAGCTTTTTCTATATGGTGTAAGAAGTCCTCTTCCCACGAAGTCCATCAGGGATGTGAAGGCTTGATCAACTGTCCTTCATCTGTCCTGTCATCATTTACTAATGAAACTGGACTGTCCCTCACAGGGTCATCAAGAGTTAGGATGTAAAAAACTAACTTTATCCCCTCCCCTGCACAGTGCTTATAGCACAGTGAAACATTAACAGATGAATCTGAACCGTGGCAAAGACTGGGTAATTTCTAAGTATAAGTAAAATTAAGTCTCAAACTTCTGTCAGATGTCATTTTATCAAGCTTTGCGTATAGGAAATACTATCCATGTAAGTTTTAAATTAAAAATAAACACTTCAGGTAACAGGTAATTGCCTGTAGGTATCTGCACTGTGCTCTGCTCTTCTCTTCCCCAGCCAGCAGGTATTTTGTTGTCAGTACATCTCTTGTAACAGCACCATTTATTTTCTCTGTCATAACTGGAGCTCTTCCAGTCGTAATGGCTTCTATTTTCTCCAGAGCTACATTAAACTGCCTTCAAGCATCCATCATAACATTTATGGTCTCTCCACTTATGATAGTGCAAGGGATTTGTGCTTGAAACTGCCTCTTCCTCAATCCAGTTTGCATGATGTTGTTTTGCAAAAATAAATTCATGGAGGCATGTCAAAACTTTCATGCAGGATACTACCACCAAACAGCACAGCCAGGACCAGTTCTTTTCACACATTTTCCCAGCAGTGTTCACAATTCCAGTCAGCAGGTCAGAAGAAGGCAGGACTAATAAAACATTAGTCCCCCATAATCTCTT
Source organism: Phaethon lepturus (assembly GCF_000687285.1). Lineage (NCBI taxonomy): Eukaryota > Metazoa > Chordata > Aves > Phaethontiformes > Phaethontidae > Phaethon > Phaethon lepturus. The sequence goes on along the minus strand of NW_010555967.1, from coordinate 1,718 downwards.
CCATTTAGAGAAATAGAAATAGCGATGCAATGAATAAAGAAGTTGCATGCTTTTTCCTTTTCACCAATTTTTGACCACACTTACTGAAACAAATGCCTGTTTTTAAGTAAAAATCTTTCACTCAAGTTTATGATACTAGAAGTATTTTATGTTCTTGAATTCACTATCTTCTTTTTCATTCCATATTTTTATATACCTCAATAACTTACTTGTTAATAAAATCTAACTCCATTCAGAAATAAAGTAATAAAATCTCGCTCTTCAGATTGACTGTGCGTCCCACAACCAGAACAGTAACTGTGTACATGCATGGAACTTAATCCGTGTTGAACTTTAGGTCAAAGAGACTACTTTATGCTTAAATTACACACATGCTCATGTTCATGTGTAAAAAATGAGGAACATTTTTATGAATGAGGGCTAGGGAGAGTTTATGCCTTAGCACTGAGGCCAGATGAGTATATGCTCGCTATGTTTACAAGGACCAGTAACAGTGCTTGCAAAGGCAACAGGACAGCAAGAGCTGTCACGAGAAAAACGTTCCCAACTTCTCTCTCTCCCCTCCTCCTCACAGAAGATTTTCCTCTAATAATGGAATTACTACAACAGAAACTCTATTACTATGGAATCACTGTGTTGCAGACACAATGTTAAGGAACTGTAATTACAGAGGGAACTTCTGTTGTCCTGATAGAAGGTGTAGATCATAGTAATAAAGCTGTTGGTAGGATATTAATTGTATAGGGCTTCTCCATCCTACAGACATAGGTCGCAACATTTCTATTACTGCAGCCATTTCATACAAATAATGTTTTAGTAATAGGATTGATATTGGTTACAGCCAAATTATAATTTAAAATATTTTCAGAGAGAGCAAAATGGCTGTTGAAGGAAATGTGCTTCCTGTAATAGCCATGAACTCCAAAAAAAGCCTAAAGAAAAAGTCATCATCTCAAAAAAAGCCATTTATCCTAGTGGGCATGGGATACAGTTTATTACCTGGGACAGGTAATATATTTATAGTTGCTTTGATTTCAATTTACAAGCAGAAGCCAAGTCATCCTGCTGATATAACTGAGGAAAGTTTCTATAACTTTGCTGTCAAACACAGAGAAGCACTTCAACTGCCAAGCCCATTGAAAATGAAACAACCTACTTCTGTCTGTAATGGGTGCTGAAGAATGACTATGAAAGTACAACTACCACTGTTCCCTTGTATTTTCTTCAACGATCAAAACAGATCTGCAATGGTACTGAGCAAGGGAAAACTTGAAGGGACCCTGATGAGACAAAGTGCAAACTAGACCAAAAAAACAAATTTCTGTCACTACTGAACCTCTTTTTGGAGGAGAAGACTGCAGACGGATTTTGATTTATGCTCAAGTTTTTCTTTGCAGACAAGCAGTTGCAATTGCCCTTATGATTTAAAGTATCTGCTGCCTGTGTATTTGAAAGACTTGACTTACCAATTAATTTTAGTTACAAGTTTTTATTAATACTTTTACTACTACTAACCCCACACAGCCAACGAAGCTGGATCCTATCCTTCTTTCATCAAATATGAAGTCCAAGCTGAAGAGGCAATTAATCAAAAGGCTAAGTTTTTCTGAGGAAAATTGAGTTGCTTTGGCAGATCCTACAACACAAATATATGAGGATACTTAAAGCTGCCAGAATTTCTGTAAAATGAACAGAATCACAGAATCACTAAGGTTGGA
>NW_010555966.1:9158-9853 GCF_000687285.1 Phaethon lepturus | reverse complement strand
ATGGGCAGTGGGTTGGATGCTTTTGGAGGAAAGCTGCAAGGGGGGACGAGATTAATGCAAAGATAAAGCAAGCGGCAATCCTTAGAAAGGGAGCGGGGAGAGGGAGAGAGATTAAAGGGGGAAAATAATCAAAATAAACAGAGGGCGAAGGCAAAGGAATCTTGCAGCAAGACGGGAAAAGCGGGAGAAATGGAGGGAGGGAGGAAAGGAGAGGAGAGGGACGGGGAGAGGGGCCCGCGAGCACCGGGCGGGAGGGGACAGGGAGCCCACCGCACCCTTGCCACACCTCCTTAGCAGCAGGTTCATGGTAGCCCAGATGTGACCCCAAAAGTGGCAGAGCAGATATTATTTTTCTGCAGGTTTTTCAAGGCTGGGGTTTGGTTAACAGCTCTTCACCTGCGCTTTTAGCAGCTGGGAGGAGGGTGCTTCCTCGGCTAAGCAGAAATACCTAGGCAGTTTTAGCTAGAAACCAAAATGTGACCTACAAGAGACACGTCTGCTGCTTGACTATCAGGGAAAGCTGCAGTTTGAAAACAGTATAAACGAGATGTACCAGCAAAAAACCCAACCAGGCAAAAATCCTACAACCCACCCACCACGCCCGGTATTTTTAAGTGCTTAAAATGAAAACAGAAACGTCTTTTTTAAGAAGAATGGGGCCCGAGCCGTTTGCCCAGCACGGAGCGGGTTAGGAC
>NW_010555966.1:7110-9073 GCF_000687285.1 Phaethon lepturus | reverse complement strand
CGCTTCTCTACTGCTGCAGGGCTCCAGCCTGGAGACATCGCGCCTTCCCTCCAGGGCAGGGAGCAGGGACACGTCTCGGGAGTAGAGGGGTACGGCGATGAGGAGAGCAGGAAAAAGGAGGCAAGGAAGTGGATGGTAATATTCAGCCTGATGAACGTGATGATCTACCGAGGATCTACAGCCCAGAGGATTTTTGTCCTGTAATCACCCAGCTGATCTTCTCTTTCCAAAGCTCAGACCTGTGGGCTTCTCTGCCCCAACAGCCCGTCTCCCTTCCCAGCGCGTCGCCCACTGGGGACGCCTTCCTCCCTCTGCCACCCGGGAAGTTCATCCCCCACGTCACCGAAAACCAGCGGCAGCAGCGCCGGACGCAGGACACGCGTGGGTGTAGCGTGCACGCGTGGGCACCCCGTGGGCACCCCTGCCAGCTTGCTGGGGGTTCCGGCAGCATCCCCCCGCAGCCCCTCGCGTCGGTGTCCGGACCACGAGCCCTCCTCTACCACGGCACGCACCAAGCACCGGATCCGGACACGCTTCCCAGCAGCTCTTCCCCATCCCTAACGAAGCACAGACCCCCGCCGGGTTTCAGGGGCTCGGGCAGATACCCCCCCCTTGCCTGTTTGCTCAGGTGCCCTCCCGCTCCTGCCTGCAACTTGGGTAACGGGCAGGCAGCAGGCAGGGAGCGCAGGCACCGAGTAAACAAGTGCTCGGTGAATAATTTACTCAATGAGCGACAGAAGAATTGCCGTTTAACAATTTACTGGGCAAATATTATTTGACCATTTCTAGAGCTGCTTGAAGAGTACAAACATAACCTCCCGATTCACGGGGAATAATTCATTCGCCATAAGCAGGCTGCAGCTCATCAGATAAATTATTGACAGGAGATAATGCAGCCCCATTTAGGGGTGTCACAGCAGTCACCAAAGTCCTCTTGCCACGGAGGCACAGGTCTACGCTTCGGTCCTTGCTTGGCCCAGGTGGCCACAGGGTCTCCAGAAAGGTCTGGGGTGGGATGGTGGCCGCATCCCTGCCCTGGCAGCCCCGTCGCTGGGAGGGGAGATGGGCCCCATCTCTCCCGGTCGGCCGATAATCCCCGTGTCCCCCCGTCTCTGGAGGATTAAGCTCCCGTATGAATGCTTCTGGGAGCCCAGGGAGGGCCTGAGGAAGCATCTCAGCTTCTGCGCGGGGTGGAGGAGGGGACGGGCTCCAGCAGGGAGGTGGGAAGCATCCCCCCAACCATGGCTCAGGTTTTGGAACAAAAAGCCGGAGTTACATGAAGAGCATCCCCTGCTGAGGCCCTGGGGCCAGCGGTCCTGCCTTTATTGAGGCGGGCTCTGGCATGCATGGCTCCAGGTGTTCCCACAGCGCAGATACGGGACCCCAAATCCTCTCCCCTGCATCCTCCCCCGGGGCGCCTGAGACGCAGCAGGGTACCGGGGAGCTCTGCGCGGTGTGGAGGAGACCGGGGCGGGGGAATCGCCCTCTCCCGCACGCCCGGCTGCTCTGGAGCAGCCCCCTCTAGGGTTGGTGTAATTTTCAGGAGAAGGACCCCAAGCTCTGGGATGCGAAGCGCTGCTCGGGACGTCGCGGGGGCCCCTGCGAGCCGGGTGTGTGCAGTTCCCGGGGGCTTCCCCGCTCCCTCCCCTGCCTGAGAGGGAACAGATCTGCTCGGAAAGCCCAAACCTGCTGGTTTCACGGCTGCTCTGGAGCAGCCCCCTCTAGGGTTGGTGTAATTTTCAGGAGAAGGACCCCAAGCTCTGGGATGCGAAGCGCTGCTCGGGACGTCGCGGGGGCCCCTGCGAGCCGGGTGTGTGCAGTTCCCGGGGGCTTCCCCGCTCCCTCCCCTGCCTGAGAGGGAACAGATCTGCTCGGAAAGCCCAAACCTGCTGGTTTCACCCCGCTCCCCCACGAGCAAGGACACGGCGGGCCGGCAGGCGTGTCACCCCGGGCAGGGACCCCG
>NW_010555966.1:549-6763 GCF_000687285.1 Phaethon lepturus | reverse complement strand
GTCACCCCGAGCAGGACCGCTGGTGGGGTGGGGGGAGCACCCGGGGGTCCTTGGCACAAATCTGCGCTCTCTCACTCAGCCAGGCCGGACAAGGTGCGTCGCAGGGGACGGGGGATGCTCGGCCTCATCCCACCGCCGTCCCCAGCTGCTGCCTGACATGGCAGTCCCGGGGCTGGGCACCCTTGATGTCCGGCGGTCGCGGTGGCAGCGGGGGTCAAGCGGTGCTTTGCGGCAGCAGATCTCTGCAAGCCCCAGGAGTTTATCTGCTCTCCTTGGCCCAAATCCACCCGCAGCTGTGCTCTCCAGCTGGTGACCCACGAGCTGCCCCTCCCTTGGGGCTGGCTAGGTCAGGGCTGTGGGCTGAAGCCACTGACAAGTTCTGCTTTTGACCTGTCTGTGCCTCAGTTTCCCCCAGGGTCTCGCGGTGCAATGCTACTTCTTGGTTAACTGCTTTGTGCATCCCAGATGCTCTTCTTGGCTAAATAGAGAATGGGAAATGATTCAAAGACCCAGAAGAAGCTTCTCGCTCTTCTGTGGAGGTCAGGAAGTCAAAATTGTCAGGTACCATCTAATCAGTTAATTACAGAAAACAGAACAACAATTGTAAGGGTTGTTTTTTTTTTTTTAAGCTAACTTTTTTAAATTTTAAAAATCCCAACTTGAAGAAACTTGGTGGCAGCGGCTAAAAGCCTGAACCCTCATGGAAGTGAAATTAAAAGCAAGCCTTGCTTTCAATCAGCAGCACCGGAGGGGTCACCGCACCTCTCCCTGCCGGCTCCGCGCAGACCCCACTCCATTCCATTACCATTCCACTGAGCGATTAAACGTAGTATTATCTTATTTATTTTGGCTTGCCTCCTTGCCAGTCCCCTGCTGTAAATTAAATGATTGCCGAGTTAGATTAGCAGAAAGCATATGTGGAAATTACCTTTTAATTTCTTAATTACATTGCACTCACCTGCAGCTCAACCTGCCAGTGTAGGTAAAGTGTGAAGTTAATTTCCATTGATATATTATCTGCATTCTTATAAATTAGGATCCTATTAAAGAGGAAGCGTATCAGAATTCATTGTTCCTAATCAGGCTGTGGGATATGGATGGGGTCTGCTCTCAGGCTCCAGAGATGTCTTACAGAAAGTGGGCTGGCTGCAGGTCTGTGAGAAATGTAATGCCTAAACCTGGGCTGCCCCAAGAGATGTCACCACAGCGTGAGTGAGCTTTTCTGCTTTCTGTAATGTCAGCAAGGTGCAGGAATAAGAGCCCAAAGGCCAATATTTTCTCAGCGGCAGCTTGCTGTTTCTCAGGGATGTTTTAGCAGCAAGCTCTCATCAAGTTGCTTTAGTCACAGGACTTTGGTCAAGGCTAGAAAAGGCTCCGGGGTGGTTAGGTGGCATCTTCCAAACCCTGGAGCAAATGAGTCAGAAATTCTGATTTCTCCCAACTTTCCTCATCCTAACCAGGCTGCTTGTCAAGGCAAGAATGAAGAAGCCTAAACCTGACCTTTTCAAACGGCATGCAAGTCTCTTGGTCCCTCATACCAGCCAGCGAAGCTCAGGAGAACCAAGTCCCTGCAGTGCCCAGGGAGCAGCTGCCCATGGGAGCGTGCTGCAGCCTGTGAAGGGTAGAGCTAGCGAGGGTCTTCAAGACATGCCTCACCTTTCTGCACACACCAGCAGTGGTCTGCTTGGATGCCCAGCTTGTACTGAGGAGCTCTGAGAGTCCCTTTGTGGTAATCCGTGGTTCTGCACTTCCAGTATCTGCTTTCTGTTTCCCGACACGACGGGCTTGTTTCGTTCTCGCTTCTGGAGACTTGGCTTCTTTTCTTTCTTCTTCAGTCATGTTCTGTAGTTCCGTATTATGTTCCATAGCAAGGTTTTTAATGTTCCCTCTGCAGCCTGTATCAGAGGAAGGGGAGATAGCAAGCTTTTCCTACGAGAAACCCATTCCTACTGGGTGAAACTGCTTGGTGAGGGGACCGGTTCATACACTGCTTGTAGAAAGGCAGATGTTGAAACTATTTTGGGTTGAGTTTGTGTCCCAACCTAAGCAACGCCAGGGTGGCAGAGTGACTTGGCTAGGTAACTGAGCTAGTTGACAGATTTTAACCAGCTGCTGGAGGATGTCACAGCAAATCCCTCAGTTTTATTTAAAAGATAAGTTCCTCAGAATAGGATCCAATGGAGAAGCAAGCTGAGCAACTCATTCAAAGGAATGATTGCTGGCGTCAATCCTTTTATGTCATCTTTATCTTATGTTACAGACGGAGTTATTCTGGGATCTGTCCTGAGACCTCTCCTGTTTTCATGTGTTCATCCTGTTCGATATGTGACCCTGAGGATGAGGTAGGATGCTCCTCACCAAGTTTCTGGATGACAATGAACTGTGGGGTTCACCCTGCTGTAGGGCAGGACAGCCTTTTGAAGGATCTGGATGGGCTAGAGAAATGGGGTGGCAGGAAACATGTGGCATTTAACAAGGACAAATGCAAAACCCTGACTCTGGGATGGACTAAGATCTTGATAAATAAATAAATAAACAAGTAGATAAATGCCAGGATGTTCAGGGGACTGGAGGAAGGAGAGCCTGAGGGAACTGCGGGTGTTCAGGCTCTTTGTTGAGGTGCATAACACGAGAGGAGGTGGATATAAACTGAAGCGGGGGAGGATCTGACAGGATATAAGGAAATAAAATTCACTGTGAGGATAAATAAGCAGTGGAACAGGGGCCAAAGGAGATCATGGGATCCCCGTCTTTGAAGGTTCAAGAACTGGCTGGTCAAATCCCTGAAAAACCTGGTCTGAGTTCGGTGTTGAGCTTGCTTTGAACAGGAGGTTGGATTAGAGGCCTTGTGATATCCTGTCCCACCTGAAATATCCTACGATTCGGTGGTGCTGCTGCTGTGCTGCAAGGGGATGAAATTGCCTCTTGTGCTCCTCTCAGCATGTCAAACATAGACTCAGCACTTCTCAGAACGGGCCTGAGTATGAGTGGGTTTCAGAGCACAGTTCCTGTATTTCTCCTTTAAACCCTGCCAACCACACCTGAAAATCATCAGGAGGTGGCACAGTTCAGTTGCAAAATGAATATATTTACTTTAGATCTAAAATGTCCAGTAAAATCCAAAGCTAAGACAGAAGATACTTGATTTTTTTTTCTCTCTGCACAGTGCCTTACCTCGCTTGACCACACTGCCTTCATTTAAAACTCCTCATTCCCCACCCAGAGGTCACATCACTTATTAATCATGCTGAAGAGCCCCTCAATTATCTGAAACCACGATTACCCCAACCCATTCCACGTCCCCCATGACATTTGGATAACTGAGGTTGTTCTGTATTATTATTATTTTTCAATTGTGGTAATTATTGTACATTAAACCATTAGCATTCATTACTCCTACAGTGTGTAATTAGAACAATGGTGGATGGATTGCTACCGACTCTAATGAAGTTTTTATAATTGTAATTTATGGTCGATCAAATTACCTTTCTTAAAAATGAAGCCTAATATTAGCCTCTTAAGTTATGGGGAGGGGGTGGTAATTACTTCTAATTGATGGTTCTTGTTTGCTCTCCGTACAGAGCAATGCCGATCCAGCCCCGCTCCAGTTCTCCACCTAACCAAGAACGGGAGAAGTATCCTTCCAACGCAACCGCGCATCGCGCCCGTTCCGGTGACGGTGACATGGGGCCGAGCGTCACGAGGAAACGTCTGCGGCCGGGTCCGTCCTTGGGGAGCTCCTGGCTTGGTCTAGAAGAAGGAGGCAGCGGAAGCCCAGGCCGGCAGCTCTTGGGCCAGCAGGCAGGAAAGCAGGCAGCTGCCCGGTGGGTTTTGGGGAGGGCGTTACAGGCGGGGAGAGGAGCGCGGCCCGGGAGCTGGCCATGGTGCTGAACCTCCGCGTCCCTCCGCGCCCCTCCGCCCGGAAGCCTGCGGGTGAAGGGTGGGCATTGAGGGGCGGCTCGGCCGGTTAGCTTAGTCTGCCGTTCTGGCTGAAGGGGAGGGAGTAATCCTGCCCTTTAATTATTATTTTCGTTGTGGTTATGAGTTAAAAATAAGCTGTGCCTTTGCTTCCCAGCGGGGATCTGAGTTTTGCTTTAATTGCCTCTGTTCGAATCAATTTAGGTTCAATTATGCTCCTTCTTAGGTGTAATTGAGATGTTTGTGCCTATCTGTCTGAGGTAGATGCAATCATCCCCCGAAGCACTGCAGAACAGAGAAGCAGAGGACTTGATCACCTTCCTAATGGTTGGCCCTAGGTGAGCCCAGGAGGAGGATTCCCTCAGTCAACTCCTTTCCTCCTGGCTGGGGCACACAAACTCTAAACCCGAGCAGGGAGGCCCCTAGGCAAGTTAGGAAGCCACAGGTGTTGGCACTTTTTGGGTTACAAAGCTCTACAACTGGGTTGTGCTAACCTGCCCTGGGGTGTGCCAGGTCCTAGAGAAGACCAACAGATGAGCCCTCACCACGAGAAGGGTTGAAACTTTAAGCTCTACACCATACAAACATTATCAGGAACTGGTTTTTAAGCAGGTGATTATGGACAATGCTTCCCATACGGATTTACATTCATTCCTGAAAAGCAACCGGGACTTGGACAAAGGCCATCAGCTATTAAATAAGTGTGCACGGTTACACTAGAAACAATGAGAAGGGAAGCACAGCCAAGCGGAGGGGCTCCTGTCAAACCTCCAAGCTGGAACATCCATCTCCCATCAGGGTGTTCTGCTTGGCTGCAGTAAGCAAGTTTTGTTCCAGCACATGAGGAACAGGTGAATTTTGTTTGCTTGAGAAAACTCCATCGACAGTTTTAAGATGACTTCTTTCTTAGAACTAGCAAGAGAAGAAAAAAAGAAAGTTGGGGAATTTTTTGGGGGGGTGGGGAAGTTTGTTTCTTTGTTTCTTTTTGCCTGCAAGAGGACATTTCACTGTCATTTTTCTGCATTGCTGGGACTTAAGACCAGGCTCAAGAGAAAGCAAAAGGCTTCAGTTATTTGGATCAATGGTCACAATTAGAGAACTGTCCAACAGGCAAATTTTTCAGAGGTTTAAAGAAATTAATGCATTTCTCAATTTTTGACTGACCTCCAGGAGGTTCACGTTTTCTTCCTTGAATGTAGCACAAACCCAACACTTGCATCTTGGTCTTTTAACAATGCACCAGCTGTTTCTCATCCCCAGCTCTAGCAAAAATGGAAAAAAATGGAGTGGAGGAAGGTTGCTGAGAAGTGTCACTGGTGAGTAGTAATTCTTTTGTAAAGGATGGTTGAGGCTTTTCTAACCACCCTATTTTCCACTTAAAAAAAAAAAAAGCTTACAAGCTTATGTAGAAGTTTTAAAACCAATGACTATATTTGCAGGTGTCAGTGTGTAGCTCTTGGCTATGGAACAGCATAAGTGCCGTCTTCGTCCACAGAAGAGTGCTGGTGATGGGAGGTTGGGCTGGCCTTTCCCCCCTCCCCCCACAATAACCATTCTCCTGTCATCTAGTTCTGAAGTACATGAAGAAGCAGTGAGGACCGATTAACCCCCCGTGAGCAGCGGCGCTGAGAAGAGTCCAGACACTCAGGTTTCCTCAGGCTTCGAGCCTAAGGACCGTTTGGACCATTCGGCTCTGCACAGTGCCTGACGCAGGGTGGGCCTGGCTCTGTCTGGGAACTCCACCACATCACCCCCAGACACCTCTTGCAACGTATTTGTAGCGTCAAGCTGCTGCTGCTGCCTTCTGGCTTCAGTGAGCAAGACCTACTGGGCCACCAGTAATTAGGACTACCTGGTCCGGGTCTGCACTTGGCCAGAATGTCATCGAATCATAGAATGGTTTGGGTTGGAAGGGACCTTTAAAGGCCATCTAGTCCAACCCCCCTGCAGTTAGCAGGGACGTCTTCAATCAGAGCAGGTTGCTCAGAGCCCCGACCAGCCTGACCTGGGATGTTCCCGGGGATGGGGACATATCTACCACCTCTCTGGGCAACCTGCACCAGGGTTTCACCACCCTCATCGTGAAAAGTGTCTTCCTTATATCTAGCCTGAGTCTCCCCTCTTTCAGTTTAAAACCATCACCCCTTGTCCCATCGCTACAGGCCCTGCTAAAAGGTCTGTCCCCACATTTCCTACAGCCCCTCCCAGCCCGGGCAGCTGCAGGAAGGTCTCCCCGGAGCCTTCTGTGCTCCAGGCTGAGCCCCCCCAGCTCTCCCAGCCTGTCCTCCCAGCAGAG
>NW_010555966.1:0-427 GCF_000687285.1 Phaethon lepturus | reverse complement strand
CCCCCCCCCAGCCTGTCCTCCCAGCAGAGCTGTCCCAGCCCTCGGAGCGGTGCTGGGGCCTCCTCTGGCCCCGCTCCAGCAGGTCCGTGCCGTACTTCTTACGGGGTGGGGTGGCCCCGATCCATCCCAGCAGCAGCCGCCGAGGTCTCCTCACCGTGCCGGCTGAAGAGCCTTCCTTTTACACCTTTCAGCCGGTCGGCCTGAAATAACCCGAGCTGGTTGTCCACGGAGCACCCACCCCACCCCCGACACGGGGCACTGCCGAAAAGCCCCCCCGTCCTCGCGCGGCCCCAGCCCTTGCACAAAGGCTGTTGCCTTCGAGCTGCTGGCACCGGCCGGGGCGCGGCGCTGATTAGATCGCTGTCACCGGGGAACGGGGAGGTTAATTGCCATTCTCTTTGTGTGCCGCTCGCAGCGGAGAGCGGTG
>NW_010555965.1:0-10071 GCF_000687285.1 Phaethon lepturus | reverse complement strand
GGCAGGCAGGGACGGCCCCCCCGGCCTCAGTCATCCCATCCCAACCAACAGCTGGAATTGCCTACATTTTTTTTTCCTCATCCCCAACTTCCATGAATCACAGCAATAACGGCTTATTAAGAAAAAAAAAAAAGTTAATGTTTAATTCATTAACATCATTGTTCAAGGTTTTCCGTGGCTATTTTTGGTTGTATTCGCATTGTAACAGTGACACCCACTGGCCAACGTAAATAGCGCCAGGGTATTTTCCGCTGAATAGGACTCGGTTGTTAAACTGGTAGGGACTTCAAATACCTAAACAGATGTGTTTAGGATTAAAGTAAATAGAATTGTTCAACGTCCAGTGAAACACGAAATATGTTGGAGATAAAACAGAAATAAAACTAAAAAGTAACAATAAATCGAACAGAGCAGCAAAAGAAGCAAACCTAGTCTGAAAAGAAATATTAATTACAAAAAAATAGTAATGATGAGCAGATATATATTTATTCTGAGGACATCTACTTTTCAGTCATTCTGTCTCCAAGAAAATAATAATGTAGAATTCCTTGGCGTATTAGAATTTAACTCAATTCTGGATATTGCAAAAAAGCAGTTACCTTTTTATGACGGAAAATTTATACCAGTGATAAAGATCATAACAAAATAGTAGTATTAGCACATAATACAATAATACTAGCATGCAACGCTACAGCAAGAACTAATCATGTATCTGTTGTAGAGAGGGTGAACAGCAGAGGAAATACACCCCGTCAAAGATCAGCTGATGCTTTAAGCTTAGGAGGTTGCAAGATATCCACCCTCCAAGAAAGTCAGAAGTACATTGTATAAGAAGTCAGGTAAAAGTAAAATTTAGAGAAAAGAATGGTGATAAATCCATTTCCTGTTTGTTAATGGCTCATGGAAGAACTAAGTAGAAAAGGAACAAAAAAACCATACAATGTGCTTAAAAACCAATATATAGATGTATTCGTGTTCTGAACAAACTGTTACAAAAACTGAATAAGCCTGAGAGAACTAACCTAACTTCATGGCTAGCGTTGTCAAGAATGGTTAAACCGAGTTAAAGATTTTCACCATTCCTTTAAAGATTTTGTCTCTGGCATCTTTCTCCCCTCACCAAAGAAAAATCACAGCATACTCTCTGTAAACTGCCTGTCCTGTTAGGAGTGTGCACAAATAAAGACAATCCCTACTGCTACAAAGATTGTGTATCTGGACCTCTTCCCTGGTCCTTCCCCGGGACCACCCTGGCGACATGCGGCAGGAAAAATAGTAATAACATAAATCAGTTAATCTTGGTGTTGATGAATCCTTCTGCAGGAAAGGACTTGCAACGGGGAAAGCGTTTACGCTGCGGAAAGGAGCCCATGCTCACAGAAAAGAGCAGCAGACGGGAACAGGAGGTAGGCGGGGATGTGGGCTTGGATGGTTGAACTTTTTTCTGACTTTCATTTCTGTCCTTGCGTAAGCCCTGGAGAAATAAAACGTGCAAAACAATGCTCAAGCATGGCGGGAGGAAAACGCTCACTGCTATCTCCCTGCAACAGCTGTTTGTCTGAAGAAGAGGCACTTGTCACTTTTATGCAGCTGCTTTTGTCTGGGACGCAGATTCCAGGAGAGGCATCGGGAAACGCCGACACTTCCTGGAGAGCCTTAGATTTATTTCAGATAAATCAGTTAATTATTTGGCCAAGTTCTTTGTGCCGTGGGGTCCTCCTTTGACCGTAGACAGACTCGAGCACGAGTGATAAAACCAAAAAGATTAGCCTGTTCAGAGAGCAGCTGACAGCTACGGCTCCTCCTCCTCTGCAGGGGAAAGCTCGCGCTGCCGCTGCGCTCGTGCAGCTTCACCAACCTCGCACCGAGGGCATTTCATGCACAGAGATGGATTTATTCTCAAAACCAGGTAAAACACAGGGCTTGAAGCGGCCCGTGAAATATATTGGTATAGCCTTCCTTGTGAGCCTGGGAGGGGAAGACTATGCAGATGCCACAGAGGTAGCGCGAGGATAACGTGGTTGCAGATTTTCCCACTGCTAGGTGGGCTGGAAGTAGACCGTCGCTTGCAGAAGGCAAGGGCTGGTAGGAACTGCTCCATCCTCCACAGAAGAGCCCTGCTTCTGTTTCCTTATCGGCCTCATTTAAAAAATACTGAACCATTCACTGTTAGTGAATGTTTTGCAACCACAAGAGATACCAGTAGGTGAAAATCTCAGATTTTTTTTTTTTTTTTTGAAACAGAAGCTACTGAAACCAGAAATCACAACCATGAGTGATGAAAATAATCCCGTTACAAGTAATTGCAAGGAACAACTTAAAAAACGCATACTGTCATGATCCATGGGTTTTGTCCTCTAGGAATCAACAGTGCTAAGGTTATCCCTATTTTAACAAGAAGCTGAGTGAGGGAGAGACAAGATAGTATGGATATTGCAATTTTCAAAGAAACGCAAATGTTTCGTTTCTATGCCTGCCTTGCCTTGGACCCATCCACCTGCAGCCTACCCACGCCTGGGCAGCCAGTCCTAGGTTTTCCTCCCCTTTTCCCTGGTTGTTAATGGAGCTGCATCTACCGGCACCAAGCAGCCATGAGTTTCATGATAAATGTTCTTCTAGAAAGTGTAACGAGTAATTCAAATCTCTGTTCTCCCCAAGCCCGTTTCACACCAATTAAATATTTATGTGACCACAGGAGAAGGTATTTCATGGCATGTGATTTCAGCTGGGTGAAAATTGCTGTTACGATAAATACTTAATAATTTATACAAACCAGTGCCTCCTAGAAGAGCTTCAGTAAGAGAAGGAGGAAACATCTGGTGGGCAGGAGACACCTGGAATATGGGAGATTTCCACTCCACTACATGCTCTGAGACATAACACTCAGTGAATCTTTTAAGATCTCAGTGTTGTCCCCCTGCTCTCACAGCTATGGCAGCTTCTACATTTTTCTTTTCACGGCCCGTGACCTACCCAGCTGCTTTGCCCAAGAGGGAACGCCGGTGCGTACATGCTAAAAGCATTGGAAAGTTTCCCCGAGTACCTGTGCTCCAAGTTACACGTTTCAGAGCAAAATAAAAGTAAACTACCTGAATATTATTTGTAAGTACTAGCTAAAGTTGGTTACACACGCATTGACACGCAAACGCATACAAGCCCCTTATATCCTGTCAGGAATCGAGGCAGATTCCAAATACACAGGTTGTAGTTTACAAAGGTGAAAGAAAAAAAGACAGTATGTGGAAACTGTATGACATTCAATGTAAAAAAGTGTGAAGAAGAAACTAATTATTTAGGAAAATAGATTCAAGAGCAACATTTATATATATATATATAAAAAAAATAAAAGGCAGCTAAGATGTTTTTATGGGCTTTATTGCCCTCTTACAGGGCAATATGCCCTCTTATGGCCGCTTATATGCTTCTTAATATTTTGAATAATTGGAAAACATTGTTTCAAGAGTCAGATTACACCAGGCCATTGGCAAACAGCCTCTTCCTTTGTGAAAAGTGCATTAAGTTTAAAATCTTTTGAAAGAACAGAGCAATAAAAAACAGAAAAAGGAGTTTTCATAAATCGTGGTTTCATAAACTTAAACCTACCTTATAAGGAGGACAATAAAGAAAAATTGGAGTAGTAGCAAATGTTTACACTGAGGTTATATGTAACTACTTAAGCATCTACAATGCCAATATTTAGATGGAAAAAAAAGTCAGACCTAAACTAAAAAGGGGTTATATACAATTTAATTAGTGAAAGTCACTGGTTGCAGTGAACCGGAATCACGTCCTTCGGCCTGATCCTCTCTAGAGCTGAATTGGAATTGTACAGTAACAAAGATTTGTCTTCCTTTTATTTCATTGCAGAAGTTGATAAACAGTAATGGAAGTGGGAGGAAGAAAAAGAGTACCAGGGGTCTACAAACTAATTGTGTAAGTACATATGATGCTGGAGAACACCTCTCTCTCCCCTCACAAGTTTTCTGTGATGCTCAGTCAGTCATTTAAATCGACCTTCTGAACTACAGAATTGAGCTGTGCCCTCTGAGTTAGTCTGGGGAGCCAACATGGCCCGCACAGATACACCAAGCACACACATTGTGCTGGAGTGTGAGACGAGAAATAATTCCATCACAACACTAGTGAAAAAACAAGCCAAAATGAAAACCCAATGACTTTTGCCCTGCTAACACAGAGACTGGTTGTTAGGATTTCTTTCAATACCTGTGGCAGAGCTAAAGGCTTCGTATTTCTTTGCAACACCAACAGGAGAAAATTATTGTAGTGCAGGTTGACCATGTGGTGTCAAAGAGTCTCAACAGCTCAGTCCTGAGATCTAGATCGCCTTGGCAGCCCCACCAGTAAGTGCTCTCTGAATGTAGCCTGTGATACCTCCTCGTACAGCAGCTTACCAGCAACCTTCAACCTCACATTCCTTCTGCTTATATGACACTTAGTTCTCTCCCTTTGCTTCAGCTTTCCGCCCTCTGAAACAGAAATGTCTATTTAGATAAGCATTTTGGAAAAGGAACATCTCACAGGTGTGTCCAGCATTCGTAATTATTAATTGTTCACTTTTAGCAGAGAGCATTCATAATTTGAAGAACATCACATCGGAATAAAATCAGGGTTCTCAAAGAACTTAACTTTTATTAAATAAGTAAATAAAAAGCATAGGCCTAAGTAAATAAGAATCATAGGCCAGAACATCAGCAAACCTGGGACTTCAGAAGAAATTGTAGAAGTTCAGGTGGACTCCCAGTGGAAGCAGTCAGGCTTATTAAAAGCACACGCTCCTTTAAGTGCTTCAAGATTTGTGAAACACATTGTCATCCTAGGACGGTAAAAGCTAGAAGCAAAGACACTACCTTAGCATACTTTATTACAGCAAAAAATAAACCTCCAGTGGATGAAATTTTGGTTCCTTTAGAAGTGACGCGTTCCCCCTGGGTAGTTTTGTAAATAATACAAACAGAAAAATAATTTCTGCAGTGTTAGTGTAAAGATCACCAAATTTAAATAATTCTATCTGGGGGAGGACAACAGCAATGGGGCTGCCGGCATCCTGGCACACCAGGAAGCCTGTGGCATGAAGTAGAAAAAGAAACGATGATGTGCTAAATCCTATGAGATTCTTCTCAGCCAAACAAGTTTAACTTCTCTATGTGAATCTGCAGAGATTTGAGGATGTGCCCAGGTGATGTGGTCAAAACTGATGATGCCAAAAAACAGATAGTAAAGGATGTCGTTTGCATTCACGTGTACCACTCTTGATCTGGATACATTACGCTCCAGTTTTCAGTACATCTTCCCCTATGTCCATTTGGATATTTTTTAGAAGCGTTGAAACTAATTGAAGAGATTGATATTACCCATTATCACAGTTACAACTTAAATCTAAAAGTAGACACTCAAAAGGATAATTGAGTCTATTCTCCACAAGTAGACTGATGGTATGAAAACGAAGAAACACTATTCTGTTAAAAGAAAAATTGTTTAAGTAAAATGGAAATATAATGGTTATTTCAGAACTAATTTCCAGGGAAGAGTGTAAGTTTTAAAACTGGCTCACTCAAGCCGGTACCATTAGAAGTGAACAGGATTGGCTTGAACAGCTGAATTATTACTGCTTGAGAGTTATCTTGCCTCCAGGGCAAGTGATTTCTACTGCTTTCCAATCAGCTAGATGGAAAATTGTGAGACTCTAGCTTCAGGGGGAATGAATGGCACTTCAGCATGCTCTCGTGTTTTTCTCGTGTTTATTGTCACTTCAATAGTATCAACTGAAATGGTCTTTTTACTTCATTAATTGGAAATAGCAACAAATTTTTATTTTACATGATATACAAGTTCAATTGCACGTGAACACAAATGTTGATTTTCTGTACTCTGCACAGGTTCTTTTTCAATTGCACGATTATCTGATCATAATTTTACTAGCCTCTGTTTTATTTAGCCAATAAACACATAAGGAAAGTTTTAGAACAACTTTCTGTCACAAAATTTACAGCAGCAGATCAAGACATCAAATGAAATTACCAATTCTACCCTCACTGGTGCTAAGGGAAAGCATCAGGTCCTCTTCATGGTTTTGTGTTACCATGGGTAAAATTGCTGCCTCTGCTTAGCAGGATATTTGGCTCAGTAACAACAATATTTCCCTCATGACACCATACGTAGAAGAAAAAAGTCTTAATTTCAATCATTTTAATTTGGATTCTCAGGAGTAAAAAAAAAACCAACCAAACAAAAAACTAACTTCGCCATCATAAAATGTACGAAAGCACGACTCCCGAAGTAAGCAAGCATCACCTTTGTGTATTTTCCAATTCTTATTTCAACATGAGGTAAAACGACCTATTTTACCTAAAATAGTCCAAAGGCCATTCTGTGGGAAACCTGCCAGAAAGTTGTTTTTGTGCAGAAGTATAATGAAAGACATTTTATTATTTTATATGTATTAAAATAGCTTGCAAAAACACATTTAAACATTTCTATCGTCTTTTTGCTTCCCTAAGAAACACACTATTGTTCCATTGTCCAAGAGACAGCATTATAGCATGAAAGAAAACTGCTGAGAATCTTTTTCCAAAATGTCTCCAAATTTTTCTATTTAAATAACACAGGTTTATTTATTCTTTATTGAATAAATTAAAGATATTGCCTGTAGCAGCACAATCCCTACAAATTCTTTATAGAGGACACCAAAGTAGTAGTCAGAAACATGAATATTCAAATGTCATGACCTTATAGAAAGGGTCCTCAGAGGGAAGTCTGGGAAGAAACCAGTAGGATAAGGTCCTGACAACTATTCCCAATACAATCGTTTATTTCCCCAGTCTGCACAAGTTCTTCATAGAGTTCTTTACTAACAACATTTGGGAAATGCCCACTGAAAGAGATTTCATCTCAAACTCTCATGCAAGAAACCACCTTAAAAACGAACTTAAGATAGAGTATTAAAGTCAAAGGCCACATTTCATTATAAGTGCTATATGCTTCTTAAGGGAAAATACCATAAAGCCATCAACTTCACAGATGTTCTTCCAAGAGTACATGCAGGCTAAGAAAGAAAAAAAAAAAAAAAAGGAGCCTATAAAGCATCACATGCCTAAGTAATGTTGATTCATCAGATACATCTCCTGATCATGCAAGAAACAAAGGAGTGCCCAAGTCTTCTTGCAGATATACAAACAAAAATTCCCTAAAAGAAAGAATTTGGTACTGCAACACATCTAGCAGAAACAGCTACTGGAAATTGTATTTCCGTTTCTCTGACATAAGGATATGCTGGGGTCAAAGATCAGCGCGACTGAGCGGCACTGCTCTGCTTAGCCTGCAGATGTGATATGATTGGGGGCCATATAAATCAGTTCGAGTTGAAATGACTCTTTGAAAGCATCAGTTAACAACACAGTCACTGCAGACTAGTTTTCTCAAGCTAGCTAGGGGCAGATCATTTCTTCTCTACAGAATGTTCTCTCTTAAGTTAACATACCACTTCTATTTAGAAAAAAACCCCCAAACTTACAGGAAAAAAACCCAGAACGTCTTCTTGATACCTCCTGTCCCCATTAAACAGTTAATTTGGCACAGGCACTCAGTCAATCCAAACTTTTTTGGTATTTTGTTTTAAAAGTGAACTTTAGAAGGTGTTTGCTTATGCCATTTCAGTGATGAATGGCATTTACTAGCTGCAATTAAATTCTGAACTCTCCTAACAAAGACTGAACTGAGATTTTTGAGTAGGAGAAGCATGCTTAATGAATGCCAGCATGATCAAAGCCTACAGTCAGGCCAGCGAGAAATAAGCTTGTCTGGATTTAGCCTACAAATTGTTGGCAGCATAAAAACTGAAGGTCTGTTAGCAGAGAGGGGCATCTAAGTCAGATGCAGTCAATAGACACCTTGATTCATCTGTTTCTGAGGCAGTAAAACAAGTCTGCTGTGGTCCCGTAGACTTTTAAACACACTGACAGAGGACCATACGCAAATGGAGATATCCTTCCTCTCAGTAGGTTTTATTAACAGTTGGACTTGATGATCTTGAAGGTCCTTTCCAACCTTAATGAAAGAGTATTTCAGTCAATGAAGCCCAGGGCTAGGTAGAACGAGCCAGCATGTACCTCTACCCAACAGTGAGGACAAGCCCTCGATTCCTTTATGGAAGCACTACCAACTTTTTTTTACTATCAGATGGGATAATACCACTTTCCTTTCCTCTAGGTCTTATCTATGTTATATTTAGCCCATGAGGACTTTGGAGCACTGGTTATTTCTCATACAAAATGTACGAGACTGTCCTATTATAGTGTCTGATTTTGTTTGGGCTCTTTGGACATGACAGAATAAAAAAAAAAAAAAAGGAAGAGGTATAGGCAGACCGGATACTGCTCCCCCTAAGTGACTTGGGACAGATCTGATTTGGGCCCAAAATAGAGTTTATTTATATCAACTGGTGATCTGAGCCTTCTCTTCCCCCCCGTTTCTCAAAACAAAACCAAAATTAACCTAACTGAAGGACTCCTTGACAATTCATCATCTTCACAGTTGTCAGTGCTTCTTCGTATTCCTACTGAAATCAGGCCTTGAAGCACCAAAATATCACAGGGAAGGCATTTCACACGCTAATGACTGGGAGCAGGAAATAATGGAAAACTCATGAGAAAACACATCTGGCAAGTGCACAGGCTCAAATCATTGAGATACTGTACTTCAGAAGAATAAAAAAAAATAGTTTACGATTCCCAAGCTGAATCAAACTATGGAACTCATTTATAAATAGTCCATGAAAGCAGTCAAAGAGAAAAGAAGCAGTGAGACACAGTGACTGGAAATGAGTTACAACATTTTGGGGAGTGAGAAACAGAGAACTGCAGAGGAAGTGTTCCCACATTTCTGCACCTCCTAAATTACTTAAATTAAGTATCCATTGTTGTTGAATTATTTTTTTCTTAATGGACTAACGGAATGTTTGATTTTACTTACTGGCTCAGAACCAAAACATGTAATTGTATCTTGAACTCTCACCAGAGGGAGCTCTGAGTTTATTTATAACTAGGAAAGCAAGTACGTATGGGATCTCGTCATTTGTTTTGGTGCGGTTTTACCAGCTTGAATGAATATTTTCCTCTTTCTCCAACTACTAAGCAAACAAAATTAAAAAAGAACACCCCCCTCCCCCAAACAACCCACAAGTTCATTCCGGGATTCATGGGATGCTGTGAAAGATTACGAAGATCTTGCTATATCTCTAGATAGTTTGTTTTTTTCCTCCCATAATTCAAAGACAAGGTCCCTCATTTCATTTTTATATTGCCTCAGCCAGAAAACATGACGTTTTATAGCCACCGTAACACAGAACTTGGCTGTGGGAGAGTATCCTGGACTTGCCAAAGTCTCATAAGGACTCGCAGAAATACAGTATGTTATGTATCCAATTATTCCTGCTAGATATTTTTTTTTATACCATGTCCCCTATTAAGCTTAAATATTCACAGAAAGTTAAGTAATCAAATAATCTGAATTCCAATTAATTCCTATTTCAACTATTACACAGATTTTCTAAGATAATTTGGAAAACGTAATAGGAAGTTGCATAAGACCAGTACTCGTTCCCCAGCCCTACCAAGCCCATCTTTGTCATGGTTTTTACACACCACTTTTTCCTGTGTTACACCTTGGGTAACAAGTATTATAGAAGACGTGATTTAGGGGAAAAGAGGGACCAATGTAGCTTTAAGCTCATCCTCGATGCGCTCATGGCAGCTCCAGAGCTTCCCTAGGGACAGATGCTCAGACTCCCTGAAATTCCCTAACCAAAAGAGGTTCGCACAACCTCTCACGGTGCAAAAGCTGCTGCTTCTTTCCAAACGCCACCTTTCCGTTAGAGTTATTTCTTCAATTTGCAGCGAGATGAGAAAGGGGGGAAAAAAAAAAAAAAAAAAAGAAGAAGTCACTTCCCTGGGTGATACCCCTCTGTAGCTTCGCTGCTTTAGCACGGGCCGTCCCGGCCGCCGCCGGCGGCCCCGCGTTCCCACGCCGAGCTCTGGCAGAGCGGCTCCGCTCGAG
>NW_010555964.1:928-1211 GCF_000687285.1 Phaethon lepturus | reverse complement strand
CTGTTTGCTCGTTAATGGGAAGCCAGCCGGCATCTTGCCCGGGAAGGAACGGCCTCCCGGCACGACGTGACCCCTCCGTCCTCGCTGCGGCTCCGACCCTCAGCCCCGTGCCGCGCTCTGCCCCCCGAAACAGGCGGGGTCTGCGTGCCGGTGGTCTTGACCCTGAAGGCCCTCCAGGCCTAGCCCTGATGGAGGGGGTCCCCGCTCCCTGGCAGGCGAGCCCCCAAAGCGCGGTGGGGACGGTAGCGGCGGGGGCCGGGTCCCCCACCAGCGGGAGGGCCAA
>NW_010555964.1:285-640 GCF_000687285.1 Phaethon lepturus | reverse complement strand
TCCCCCTGCCGGTGCCGTTTCCTGGCCCTTCACCTGCTGCAGGGCTCGTCTTCCCGCTCCGGGGGGAGAGGGGTGCGTGAACGGGCACGTGCCGCTGCCCGCGGCTTGCGTTTGGACGCGGTGCATGGTGGCCGGGCATCTTCCGAGCAAAATGCTCCCAGGACTTGGTTGTGCTCGGGTGTGAGGGGCTTTTGGGGGTAGGGAAAAACAGTACCCCGTGCTCCCGAGTCCCCGTCCTGCGCAAGGAGAAGCTGCTGCTAAACTACAAATACCTGATTTCTCCCTCCCCTGGCTCGGGAGCAATTCCTAAGTCATGTTTGAACCCAGCAGGGTCCAGTTCTGCATCTCTGGAGCC
>NW_010555964.1:0-250 GCF_000687285.1 Phaethon lepturus | reverse complement strand
TGCTAAACTACAAATACCTGATTTCTCCCACCCCTGGCTCGGGAGCAATTCCTAAGTCATGTTTGAACCCAGCAGGGTCCAGTTCTGCATCTCTGGAGCCAGTAGCGACCCACGGGCTGCAGTTCAGAGCCCATCTTCCCTGGCCTCCGGGCAGCACAGCTAGGTCAGCCATGTGGTGGCTTCAGCTGGGTAAAAATCATCCCGGAGGAGGACAGTGTCCCCTTCCCAAGGCACGGGGCCAGCCAGGCTG
>NW_010555963.1:0-284 GCF_000687285.1 Phaethon lepturus | reverse complement strand
GTCTTATGTATTGTAGAAGGGGATAAAGTCCGTGTGGTGCATGTAAAAAATATGCTGGGGAAGACAGTCTGGATTATTCCTGCCTTGGGCAAAGGGAAACCCATCCATGGGATTGCTTTTGCTCAAGGCCTGGGTGCACTTGGTGGGTAATGCAGGAGGATGGGGAATTCTGACATGTATCTCAAGGGGTTTTGATTTGGGAGAGAATAGCCAATTATATGAATTCTATGATGTTAATTGCTATATAATTCTCTATGTCATTACTACTATGGTTGCTATACACC
>NW_010555962.1:0-1615 GCF_000687285.1 Phaethon lepturus | reverse complement strand
TCCGTAGCCCTTCGCCTCGGTGGCTTCGATTAAAGTAATTAAAGTAATAGAATCCAGTTCACCATCTTCTTAATGTGTTCACTTAATATATTTTTGAGGGTTACAGTATTCTGCATGAGTACATAAATACAGTCTAAGGGCTATGTGTGTATTACCAATGCCAGAAAATGTACTATCTGAAGTAGTGGGGGTTCAGTTCACTACTGAGTCAGAACTGATACAGAGATTAACTGTGTTTTACTCAGGTTTGAGTTACCTTTGGTAGGCTCCATAAGGCAAAGTTATAATAACTATCTAAAGTTATAATAACTATCTAAAGTTGATGGAGACATACCAGTGGGGTAAACTGGAGACCACATTACACGATGGCTGCTGTGCAATTTAAATGCTTTGTGAGCTGTTATGCTCTCATCTATACCCTCTGCATCAACCACAACAAGAAGATAAGAGAATGTATTATATAAAAATTTGTACCATTATATAAAAAACTGTAAAATTTTAAAAGATAGATAAATGCAGAAATTCTACCAAAAAATAAAATAGGATACTTAACTGGCAGGGGTGTTCCTCTAAGAGGGAGACATGGCCGACAGCCCAGCTGAAGTGCCTTTACACCAAAGCATGCAGCATGGGCAACAAACAGGAGGAGTTAGAAGCCACCATGCTGCTAGAAAGCTACGACCTGGTTGCCATTACTGAAACTTGATGGGACAAATCCCATAACTGTAGTGTGGCTATTGATGGCTACAGGCTGTTTAGAAGGGACAGGTGAGGAAGGAGGGGCTCTCTACATCAAGAACTGGATAGAGTATAAAGAGATGTCTATGAATAATAGCCATGAGCAGCTTATGGGTAAGAATTAGAGACTGAGCCAACAAAGGGAACCTTGTGGTTGGCATCTACTACGGGCTACAGAATCAAGGGGAGCCTGTTGATGAAGCCTTCTTACTCCAGCTACAGGAGGCATTGCACTCACAGGCTCTCATCCTGCTGGGGGACTTCAACCACTCTTGACATCTGCTGGAAAAGTAGCATGGTGAGCTGTAGGCAATCAGGAGATTCCTGGAATGTACTGTGGATAGCTTCCTATGCCAGGTAATAGACAGTCCTACCAGAGGGGATGCGACACTGGACCTGTTGGTCACCACTGCAACTGAGCTAATTGGTGACATCAAGACTGAAGGCAGCCTGGGCTGCAGTGATCATGCACTGGTGGAGTTTGCAGTCCTGAGGGGGCAGGCGAAGAGTAAAGTCAGGACCTTGAATTTTAGGAAAGCAAGCCGGCTCTTCAAGGAGTTAGTCAATAGGACCCCCTGGGAAACTCCCCTCAGGGACAAGGGAGCAGAACAGAGCTGGCAGATCTTTCTTGCTTTCCACAGAGAGCAAGAGCTCTCAATCCCTGGGTGTAAGAAATCAGGAAAGGAAGGCAAGAGGCCAGCATGGCTGAGTAGAGACCTGCTGGTCAAACTAAAGGGCAAGAAGAAAATGCACAGGCAGAGGAATACAGGGACGCTGCCCAGTTGTGTAGGGATGGAGACAGCAAGGCCAAGCTGTGGCTGGGGCTGAACCTGGCAAGGGATGCAAAGAATAAGAAGGGGTTCCCAAGGGATGTCAA
>NW_010555961.1:4898-5410 GCF_000687285.1 Phaethon lepturus | reverse complement strand
GGATTTCAACAGCGGATTGGGACCAGCTCATTCCCCACGCGTCTCCCGAAGCAGCCCTTCGGGGGGACTGGCCCACCCCTGGTCTCTCTGGGTGCCGGGGACCCCTGTGTCCCTCAGGCTGGTACCCGGCTGGAGCCGTCTTTGGGAACGCGTGGCACAAGGACTGGCATCCTTGCTGCTACGTTTTATCCCCCAGCCTTAGTCGGTTTAACGCTGGAGCTGCGAAACTTGCTGATTTCCCTTTTAGAAACGCTTTATTGATCCTGCTTGCTTATTAAGGGCAGGAATTTACCCCCAGCCTGCCGGTCCCTCCGCGCAGCGTGAGTGTTATTTGTGGTGTCCCGTACAACAAACACCTATTTTTAGCCGAGTGTTCTTGGAAGGGGTTTCAGTACCTTGTTTTCCGCAGGGAATTCTCTCTCTCGCAGGGTGCCTGGAGCTGCTCGTAGCACTCCAGCCTGCACAGGGGGATGCTTGGACGGAGGCAGAGCACGTGGCGGGGGCCCCCCCGC
>NW_010555961.1:505-4870 GCF_000687285.1 Phaethon lepturus | reverse complement strand
CGGGCCCGGCCGATGGCCCACTCTGATGGCAGCGGCATCCTAAGTAAACACAACATCTTCCTTCTGAGAATCACTTTCCCAGGAGTTACGGCTGCAGATGTGTTATTTTGCTTTTTGACCTGCCTGCCTCCCAGGAAAAACTCCATTCCATTGATCAGACCATTTCAAGCTCATTGCAGGGCTGCTAATGATCAAGCTGTAACAGCAATATTTTAACCTCTGCGTTTTCTCCTAGTGCTCAGTGTCAGCATTATAAAGTACCACTTAAAATATAAGCACAGGAAGTCAATTATTTTAATCTTTATTACGTCTGAATGTACAGCAGCTACTCCCAAGCAAAAACTGTGTGTCCCATACTCAGCAGAGTGGGTTTGGCTGGGAAATGCCATCCCACCACTTTTTGGAAATGCCGTCCCACCACTTTGGGAAACCGTCCCACCACTTTGGGAAACCGTCCCACCACTGCACACATCAGCAGAGCTCACGGACACCCCCAGGGCTCATTCCTGGGGGCAGCCACAGCACGAACAACACCCCCGGCATCCGACTCCTGACTTTGGAAGGGGGCTGTGTTCCTCCCGCCTCCTTCTAAATTCCCCTATAAGTCGGATGCCGTTTCCATGACTTACACCCCTGCGCAGACAAGGTCCGCGATCAGCGCTCGCAGCACCCTCGCGCGGGTGAGCGACAGATATAGGCAAAGCTGTGGGCTCACCCTGTGCCCCCGAAACCACTCGGCTGGGGGCCAAGCACCTCCCCACCGTGACTCCGGGGGTGATCGTCAGCGTATGGCGATATGCTTTAGTCAAGCATTGGTCAATGCTTTGGTCAGGCATTGGCACAGGCTGCCCAGGGCGGTGGTGGAGTCACCATCACTGAAGTGTTCCAAAAAAATGCAGACGTGGCACTTCAGGACATGGTTTAGGGGGCATCGTGGTGTTGGGTTGACGGTTGGACTTGATGATCTTGAAGGTCTTTTCCAACTTGAGTGATTCCGTGATTCTGTGATTCTGTATGGGGCCATCACAGGAGGAGAAAGAGCTGCCCGCAAGCAAAACCAGCCCCATCCCATCACTCCTACTTCCCCACACTAATGCTCCACGCAAAAAAGGTGCCTGGTTAAACCCTGCATGAGTCTGTTTTTAACTTGTGCCTTGAATGAGCAGGGAATGAGTTTGTCAAGAGGAGTTTGGGACGGGCAAGACGTCAAGGCAGAGGCAGTGCTTGTGAAACCCAGCTGGTTCAGCCAGGGTCAGCGTTGGCTGGAGCGGGATTTTTCCCTTGTTTTGTGGGTTAGTCATAGGTTTGTTTATTTTTTTAGATTTTTTTTGTTATTATTCATCTATTGCAATCACAGCAGACACATCGTTTCACAGCCCTACATGGAAATCCAAGGCCAAGGAACTATTTTTAGCACACAAAATGTCTCCCCTAAATGCATTAACTTTGGAAGAGTAAATATTAAATACCCTCTCATCCCATTAGAGGCGTTTATGCAGAAGTACAGCACTGGTGTTTGTAATGGTCGGGGGAAATTACGTTATACCACCAGCACTTAATCAAACACAACAAAACAAGATCTTACTGCAATTCTTTCAGGGTAAGTTGGAGGGAAATTAATTCATTTTCACATCCATTGCTGATGATTTACTGACACTGAGGCATATTTGCCCCATTAGTATTTATGGTGGCATTTGCCATCCTTATGCAAAACATATAGGGTTTAGCCTAAGATTCATTTGGCAATTAAACGGAAATGATTTTTTGCCTGTGCACTCCAGATCGAGGCGTTCAGCACCTTCTGTGACGAGGGTACTGTAGGCAAACCCCAAGCAAGCAACACTGGGAAACCCTATGTGCTCTAAGTGCCTATAAATAGATATATTTTTAATAAGAATG
Organism: Phaethon lepturus; assembly: GCF_000687285.1. Taxonomy (NCBI): domain Eukaryota; kingdom Metazoa; phylum Chordata; class Aves; order Phaethontiformes; family Phaethontidae; genus Phaethon; species Phaethon lepturus. The sequence goes on along the minus strand of NW_010555961.1, from coordinate 2,971 downwards.
GCTTTTTGTCACTTTATTGGGGAAGTATTTCTCGGGCTGGGATGTGGTGCTGCTGGTGGAGCCCCGGTGCCCCAGGGCTGGCTGTCCCTGCTCTGCTGGGAGCCTGGAAAAACCGCAGCAACCCTCGGGGCCGGCGGCTCGGGGACCAGTGCCGGCGGCTCTCCTGGTGATGGCGATGGGCGGGGAGGGGGCTGCCTGGGTTTGGGGACCCAGGGTTTGGGTCCCTGCTGCACCTCGCTCCTGCGAGAGCCAGCTGGTGGTTCAGAAGGCGTTTGCCTAAACAGGAGAGATGCCAGAAATAAGGAGCCGAGCTCTTCTTGGCGGGTTGGTTTCGTTGTCGTCTCGGTTACTGTCTCTCCTGTGAAACGGGCTCGCTGGGAAAGGAGGGCACCTACAGAGGCGACGCAGTCCTTTTAGCTGCCCAAAATGTTCTTCTCTCGTCCTTTACTTCCAGGCATTTGGGTTCCATTTCCCATGCCCGTTCCCACGCTACAGCTAGCCAGACCACCCCAGCCATCTCTGGTCTAATAGAGGTGCCAGAGGCAAGGATGCGTCTCCCCAGGAATTTGGCTAGCTCTCTCTTCCGCGAGGCTCAGACATTTTGGACGCAAAAACCTTGCCAGTTCGTAAGGACGTTGCCCCATGTTCCCCAGCATCGGACCTCCCAGGCCTGGCCGGGCTGTGCATCACCCCCCCCCGGGACATTTTGGGAGCATCCCAGGGCCAGGGGCATGGCCAGGGCTTGAGGGGGAATCAGGGGGGTCAAACCGAGGGGGCTTTCTCAAACCAGGCGCACGGCGGGCTGGCCTCGCTCCCCGCTCTATGAAATCGAACTCTTTAATATCTCCTGTCTAGAAGAGGTGAAAAACGTATTACAGGAGACGACTCCTGAACCGGCGTTGGACAGTCGGTCCCACGCCTGATGCCGCGGGCATCGCGCCGGCACCGTGAGGGTCCGGGGACCCGCCGGGAGTTCGAGTCCACCTCGAGAGCTGCGGGTAGTAACACAGCCCAGTAACAAAATCCGCAGTTTGCGATAAACTGATCCTTTGCCTTTTCGTTTAAGAGCGAAATACAAGGCCATGGTCGTTTGAAGGTGGATTTCCTTCTCTCCTTCCCCCCACCCCCCGGAAGACCCGTCTCAGATTGAGGCTTTTAGAGCCGTCTTCACCGTGCACCGTTGATTTCCCCGATTAATCACTTTGGTAACAGATTGAACGAAGCGTGTCCATTCAATCTCTCATTTTGCGTCAGCAGCTCGGGCACTTGGTCACTTTTACAGAAAAAAAGAAGTGCCAGGAAATGCCAAAGCAGGTAGAAGAGCCGGCCCCCAGCCGCTCCCCGATGAAGCGGCAGGCAACGCGCAGCGTCTGGCAAGCAGCAGCACGTCGCTGTAGCATTTTGCATTTCTCCGCTCGCGCTCGCCCCGGCGCACGGCGAATACAACAGCGTTTCCCCCGCGCGCTGCGGCAGCTGGCGGTGCAGGAGGCTGCTCCCCTGAACCTCCCGTCCCGCCGCGGGGCTTCCCCCGGGTGTTTTGCTCCAAGTCTGCGAAACGCGATTTAAACCTGCGTGAGAAAGGCGGTTACCCCGAACGACAGACGCTTTCAGGCACGGGGGACTTTGCGAGCACCCCCTCGCCTGGGCTCTCCCCCCCAGCCGCGACCACCGTCTCCAGCCGAGGGCTGGCCGAGGGCTGGCGACGGAAATGGAAACGGAAACGCGACGGAAATTCAGAAATCCGCTGCTGACGGACGAGCCCCGCGTCCCCAGGCGCAGAGCCGCAGCCCCTCGACGCGCCGGCGGGCACTCTGGTCCCGGGGAAATGCGCTCCGCGTGAGCTGGCTCACTACACCGACACGGAGGTACACAGAAAACACTGCTTTATTGACTGCATTTGCCAACACACTGAGGAATGCAAAGGGGTTTTTTTCATTAGCGGTGGGCCATGGTCCCAATGTGTATTAAAGCATACACTGTATCTAAACAGGATGAAAATAATGGCAGACAGAGCTATTCCAAGGCAACACAAACAGCATGCATAATACAGTCTCACACGGAACGAGGTTGATAACATTATATTGCTTTAAGGATTAACTAACATGGAAAATGTACAAAAAGGAGAAATAGGTTTTCGCATTAATGAAAAATACATTTTTTCTCTACAAAGGAATTTCTAATACAAGAAAATAAATATTGCAACATAAGCCAAAAATAATTTAAAATTGCTCTTTTCAATATATTTTCAATATTTCTCTTTTATATTAACAAATGGCACATCACGTTCTTTGAAACAAAGAAAACAGAAGGGTTTCTCCTCCTGCGACATTCATATCGTTTCCTGTAACTGATGTGAAGTGGGTCTGTTTTGTACGTGGAATGGTGCAAACTGCGGGGGGATTCCCTTAAAGAACAACCAGCCCTCGCGCCCTGCCCTGCAGCAGCATCTTCCCGCATCCCGCGCTC
>NW_010555961.1:0-483 GCF_000687285.1 Phaethon lepturus | reverse complement strand
CCCCCCGCCGCACCCCGCCTTGGGGCGAGCTCCGTGGGACAGCAGGCATCCAAACCCCCCAAAACAGGTGCAAGCCAAAAACAAAACGAAAAACCACCACCACCACCAAAAGAAATTAAAAAATGGGCGTGGGGAAAACGGGCGGGTGGAATCGGAGCTGTCCTCGGGAAACTCCGGCGGGCACCAGGGCTGGGGCTGGGGCTGGGGCTGTGCTCCACGAGCGGGGCATGATGCTATTTGCATCCTCGTCTCAACGGCTGAAGGAAACGGGTGCTCTTACAGTGCAAAAGTCAATTCCTGCAGTTTATACATCTTAAAAGACAACATTTCTCTACTAAAATACCCCCTTCCCCCCCCCCTTTTTTTTTCTTTCTTTCAATTCATTTCAAAATACATTTACAGTAACATCAAAAATATTTCCCTTGTGCATTGTCCCTCCCGAACGCCACGCTCCCCTGCCCCGAGGCCGCGCCGGGCAGCGGA
>NW_010555960.1:0-288 GCF_000687285.1 Phaethon lepturus | reverse complement strand
GGGGGGGGGGCCGCGCCCGCCGCTCTCGCGCCCGGCAAGTCAGATCGAACCCCCTCTGCTCTGCTCTTTGCAGCTCACCATCATCTTCAAGAACATGAAGGAATGCATTGACCAGAAGGTCTACCAGGCTGAGATAGACAACCTCCCGGGGCCGCGCCCGCCGCTCTCGCGCCCGGCAAGTCAGATCGAACCCCCTCTGCTCTGCTCTTTGCAGCTCACCATCATCTTCAAGAACATGAAGGAATGCATTGACCAGAAGGTCTACCAGGCTGAGATAGACAACCTCCC
>NW_010555959.1:0-8361 GCF_000687285.1 Phaethon lepturus | reverse complement strand
GCTCCCGTCCCTGCCCCTGACTCTATCCGTCCTGATGAGGGGGACGAGTTGGAAAAAAGACCCGGGACTACCAATACCTCCCATTTCACCGCCACTAGAACAACAACAAGAGGTTGAAGAGATCTCTCTTCCTAAGCAGCTGTATCTGACAGCGGCTAGAAAACTCTAGCAGGGATGCGCGGCGTGGGCAAATCCTTTAGTGCCCTAATATAGTCCATCTCCCCCTCTTCCTCTCTCCTATCTGTCCATCCTCCAGCTTCTTCTGCAGCCTAAATCCCTCTGTTCCCTCACTTTATCTGACACGTTCCCACCGGCAGCCAGAGACGGTCACGACACACAGATGCTGCATCTCCCCCATAAACCCCCCCAGGCACAGATTTACTACGAAACTCCCGTCACCCCCAACCCAGGGTGATGTCTGTGGCGGCCGGGAGACCAGGCAGGGCTTACAAGTACCCCCAGCTCCCCCCGCCCCTAAAACCGCGGGCGATGCCTGCAGGACGGGGGACCACCGCATCTCCCCACTGCAAAGCCAGGGAGCTGGGGCCGTTCCCAGCGCTGCCTCCGACCCCCCACACCGGATCGGAGCTCGCCTAAAGACAACGGTTTCCCTCGGCAAATCTGTGAGTGATTCTGCCGTGTATGAGCTTGGCTGGGTTTCAAAGCATAACAAAACCTAAAATTCCCTGGGAAGGGATTCTATAAAAAAAGAGAAAAAAGAAGAAAAAAAAAAAAAAAATCCTTTCAGCCGTACTGAAATGTACTGTTTTGGGAAACAAATCAAAACGCCTCGTTCCAATGTTGAATTTGAAAGTTTTATGTGATTTAGACCATATGACACTGCAAAATAAAGGGAAAAAAGGCATCTAGAAAGGAAAAAACAGAATTTTCTTCTGCTGAAACACAGAGACAAGGCTCCTTAACACCATACCAGGGGTTTATGTGGTTTGGAGCTTTTTTTCTTGCCCAAATCAAATTTCTGGACAATCAAATGTGGTTTTGCAAACCTGCTCCATCTCTTGGAACTGCATTCGCTACTAGGGAAGGAGCCCAGCGGAGATTTGTGACACCGCTGCTCCCTTCTCCCCCCAGCCCTGGCTGCCATCCCACAGCTCCGCCACGAAGAAACTCTCCCCAGGAAAAAATATCACCCCTCCACAAAAAAAAAACCCTTCCGCCTCTCCCGCCTCCTTCCTCACCCCTAGCAGCAGCCCTGAGCATCTGAGCGGTACAATTAGGGCAGAAAACCTCTTTTAGCGGATTTCTGGCATGCCCAAGCGCTGAGGCTGCTGCTTGCTGCAGGGGTGGGCAAGCCCAGGTCCTGCGGGGTGAGCTGGTCCCGGCTCCAGCCCCTCTCCGAAGGCACTGCTGCTTGCAGGGAGAGAGCTCCCAGACCTCCATCCACCCTCAGGAAGACGCCCAGAGAGAGAGTCACCCCACGCAGGGACCCCCTTTTCTTGCGGCAGCCCCGTGACCAGCCGCGCCGGGCTCAGCTTCAGCTCTCCACCCTGCCGAGAAGCCCGGCTGGGCTCGGGGGGGCACGGGGTAGCGGTGGGGGGGTCACTCACTCGATAGCAGGCATGTTTGGGGCAGACATGGGGCTGACTTCTTTGGCTTTCTGAAGGGCGTGCTTCTGGTTAAAGGCCTCCTCTTCCTCCTGCTCATCCTGCAGAGGAAAGAGGGGAGACGCTCAGCGGGATGCTGGGTTTCAAGGGAAGGTGCCGCCATCGGAGGCAGCTGATGTCGGAGGCAGCCGAATGATGCACGGGGCTACCTTAGCCGCCACGGCGTGCGGGAGAAAAGGGGAGCAGGCACCTGTTATTTCCAGAGCCAGCCTTTAATTTATGACGAGGATGCAACTTCCCCACCGCACCAGATCTTACTGAAGGCGTCAGTGCTACTTAAATAAGTGAACCCAACCCACTCCAGGCAAGAGCTGGGCTGTGCGCGCTAGAACAGCCCCAGACGGCGTAGACCAGCTCAGCCCTCCCTTCTTCACAGCCAGAGGGGCGAGACAGGCATCCCCCCGACGGAGTGGGAGGCAAGGCATCCATGAATGACCCCGGCAGAGACCGTATTGCTTTAATGAGCATGGTTATGTCTCCAGAGCAAGAAAATGTCATTAGGAGTCATTAGCACGCATTCAGCCGTTTCAAAAACTCAGCAGTCCCTTAATTGATGCTGCCGGTACGCCACGGGGCTCCCCCACCCCTCTCGCCCCAGCAGCAGCCCCTGGAAGTGCCACCTGCACCCGCCGCGGGGGGACGGGGACCCCCGCGCACACCCTTCAGACAAACGAGCACCGTGCCCCGTTTCGCTCGCCGCTGACGGGTCAGATTTACACCAGCGCGGGAGCCTCTCAGTAAGCCCCAAGGACCTGAGGAACAGGCATGGCCTCTGCAAAAAAACGGGCACTGCGGGATCGCTGGTCCCCTCCGAAGAGCAAGCAACGACCCTTGCAGCTCTCTCCTACTCACTGGTTTCCAGATGGTGCCCCAACATTTTAGCATTCCCCAAATATTTCCCAGCACGGTCTTAAAAACAGCTAAGCCCAATAACCTTCTCAAGCACCATCCTAAATTGCATCCTAAATCACGTCCGCTGCCCCAGCGGGCAGATGGGGAATAAACACTGACACCACTGGAAAGCGCTTCCCACTCCACATCCCGAGAGTGCTTGGGCAAATAACCATCCCCGCACCAGGCAGGTGAGGGTTGTCTCGAGCTGACTGAAGACAAACAAAACTGGGGAGCTTAAATGGAGAAATAGTTAAGCCACGCCTGATGGGAAGCGTGGGTGTTCCTGGAGAGACATGAGACCAGCACGTTTAGGTACTTTCCTAACTCAAAGTCTAAATGGCTTTGCCCAGCGTTACAGGTTTGTCCTTCGGGGAGGACCCTGCGTACCCTCCTGGAGGAAGGGCCCCCACTTCCAATTTGACCTGACTTCTTTCGAAAGCAGGCTGAGCTGGACAGAGTGGCCCCGGCTCTGCAATGAGGCCAGTCACAGGCAGTGCTCCTGCTGCCTTTCCTGCTGGCCCCCTCCTTCACTGTCCTCACACCAGCAAGAGAAGAAGAAGGACCAGCTGGAACATACCTTGGTGAGCTCCTGAGCGTTGGCCAGGTTGTCCACTGCAATGGCCAAGAACACGTTCAGCAGAGTATCTGTGAGCAGCTAAGGATGCACAAGGCACGTGTTAAGGACATGGGTGTCTGCAGCCACCAAAGGAGGGTGGCCCTGATGGCTCTCCACCACCCCGGTGAGGAGCAGCCAGAGGGACAAACTCCTCTCCCATCCCATATACACAGCCCTCAGAGCACCTCCAGACAGCTCCTGCTCTGCGTTTGGAATGTCCAGGGCTGCCGCACGCGTGATGGGACTCCCTCAGTTGGGAGAGGAGGAAGGAGCGGTGGGTTGGGAGGGGGTGCCCCCAGAGAGGGAGATGAGATGGGCTTGTCTCCTAAAAGCACAGCAGCCGGGTGGATACAGTTTCCAAACAAGGTGAGGACGATGAAGTAGATGGAGGACCACATGCCTGAGCGAACGCCTCCCTGGGAGCGGATGCCATTGTACATCACCTCGTTCCAGTCCTCACCCGTCAGGATCTGCAGGAAAGCAAGCCAGCAGCTTGGACACTGCTGAGGATTTAGGTCTCCTCAGAAGAGTTTTGAAACTCTTCCGCCTTGCATAACGGAAGTGGAAGATTTTCCATCTCTTGCCATCCGCTTTGTTATACAGGAGGAGAGGGAGGAAGCAAATTATATCCTAAGAGCTGATGGAGGGGAACTCGTTTGGTTTAAGGAGCCCCTTCCAGCAAGCGTGAGTGAGCAGAGAGTCCCATGCCTCTTTGGGTGTGTACCCTTGCAGCCCAGCTCCTACCTGGAACACCGTCATGATGGCTGCGGGGAAAGTGTCAAAGTTGGCCGACGGCGTCCCATCAATGAAGTTAAACCTGGAAGTGGAACCGGGAAGACATAAATGGGCTGGAGTACTGAGGTCATCAAATCCCTGACTGCTGTGCTATCAGCTCTTTTGTGCTTAGGATGACCTTTCACCGCTCTAAGGAAGGTCTCCCATCAAATCTCCTGAGCATTTGATGAAGCATCACTTCACTTCAAAATGACTTCAGTCCAAAAGGATTCCTGGCCAGAAGGACCCACACAGCCCAGAGGCACCTGCCCGAGCAGGGACTTCTGTACGGGAGAGGTACCACCATTAGCAGCGGGCCGAGGGGCAAGGTTACAGCCTTCCTAGGCACCCCAGAGGGTGTCATACTTCGCTTTAACAACAGGAAATTCCTTTTCCCCAAATTTGAAACAACCTACCTGCCTCCAAAAAGCTGCATTCCCAGCAGGGCAAAGACTACAATGAAGAGGAAGAGGAGGAAGAGCAGACTGATAATAGACTTCATAGAGCTCATCAGCGAGACCACCAAATTCCTCAGGGATGCCCAGTACCTAGAAAAAAGAGACAGTGCTGGAGTACTTGCGGCGATGCTAACAGGAGAGCAGGAGCGACTGGATCCGGGCTGCAGCCACAGTCCGAGGCAGAGGGTGACAGGCACGGACGGTTGGTACATACTTGGTTATTTTAAATATTCGCAGGAGACGAAGGGCTCGTAGGACACTGATCCCAAAAGAGGTTCCTGGTCTGAAGATAGCCCAAACAACTTCGAAGATGCTTCCCACCGTGACCTGAGAAGCAGACACGGCCATGAGTCAAAATGAGGCTCAGAATAGGCTGTTGCAGGAAACCTTCACGTGCCTGAAGATGAGGCACCCACCACCCTGCCCAAGACCGGGTGTCTCGGTCTGGCACAGGTGGGCTGTCCCAGCAGGAAGGGTTCCCCTGCCCACTGCGGGGGCCATCCCGTTCTTCTCCCCCTTGGTGCCTTGCGCTTCAGACACGTGCCAAACATCTCCCCCCACAGCCACAGCATCTCTGGCACCGCTCACCCCACAGTCGAAGCAGTTGAAGGAAGAATGGAAGTAAAGGCGTGGCCCCATCCCATACATCTTTAAGGACATCTCCAGGAGGAAGAGTCCAAGAAACAAGAACTCTGCATAGTCTGAAAGAGAAAACCCAGACGCGCTACCCTTGGGGCACCGAGCTGTGAGGAGCATCCTGCATGCATCCACCCATAGCCCACACAGCACGTCGCAGAGATGGGGACAAGTTGAGGACCACGCAGCTTGCCCCCGCTCTCTCAGGACAGGGTATGGCATGAGGGAAGCTTGTCTGCAAGGACCTCAATTGTACGTAACAGAGCACCAATCCCAGAAGTTAATCTTTCAGGGTAGGTGCACTTAATGTCCCAGGGGTTTGAGACAACCAGAGATGGCAAACACAGAGCAAAGCAGCTCTTCAGCTTTATACAGTGGTGGTTGGGACATCTGCTAAGACATTAACCACACGACACTGTAGGGGAATATTAGCAACCTGGATTTAAATCATTGCACAGCTGAAACTTGGCCAGTGTAACAGAGCCAAACAACCAAAAGCCAGTGAAAAATTCCTCCAGCTATTTCATGAACATTAGCAGGCAAGAGTCTGACTCTTCACCTTGTCCAAAAGATGCTTCTCACCACAACCAGCTGCCTTACCACACTGTGGTGTGCTGGGATCCTGGCAGGCCTGAGCATGCTAATGCAAATTTGGGCAGGGCTGGTGCTTGACAGGGACGTTTTCAAGGTGAGTAGGAATAACACGGATGAGAAAGCAGCACTGTCCCTAACAGCAGCAGCTCAGGAGTAACACATGGCTGTCATGGAGTTGACCATGCTGCTCTGCAGTTAGCACCACGCTTGAATAGACACGGGTGTACTGCCTCTGAGACCCAACCTTGTACTATGGCCCACGGTGGGCTGGGTGATGCTCCAGCAACTGGTTTCAAGCTTGGGATCTCCATGCCATGCCCTGCACCAAAAACTTTAACCAGGGGGTTCTCCCACGACCAGTTCCACCCCTGTAAACTCACGCCTTTCCAGCAATTGCTTGTGGGCATTCAAAGATGGATCTCCAGCAAGCTTTCCATTACCACTGTTCACAATTTTAGGATAAACCCAACTGAGAGCTGCAGTCTGTTTCTCTCCCTTGACAAACACATCGGACCTGAAGGGCATGAGGCCAGTAAAACTCCTTCACATTTGCTCATGGGGCTGAGACAGCCATCAGTGGCCACAGGGCCAAGGGCAAATATGAACTAAATGGCTGGACGAGGTCTTTTTTTTATCAACAGCGAATATAACCCACGTTATTCCCCACTCAGCTCCATACCAGCATGACTCTGGTGGGATTCATCCCCACGTGCCCTGGAGCAAGGAGCAAGGGCATGCTGCAACCATGGCCACTGGAGATAAGAAGGTTGCAGGAGGTTTTGTCTGCCCACACACTGCTCTCACACCTACACAAAGCCCAGGGACTCACAGAGGAAGTGGGTGAGCCAGGCTGGCTGGTTGTGATGGACGATGGCCACGCAGGCAGTGTTGAGAGCCACCAAGCTCAAGACGATCCAGTAGAAGACCTGGGATTTCACCATGTGGCGAACAGAGATGCGCAGGAGTCGCTCCTTGTGCCGTAAGTAGGAGGCACCATCCACTCTGGCACCTTTGAGGCCAGAGTGACTCAAAGGGTTACCTAAGGGAAAAGAAGGGGGGAGAAGGAATTGGGTGCTCCAGCCTTCCCCACAACATGAGATAGGATAGACATCTCACAGACATTGCTCTTATGGGACATGACTTAACCACACAGTTTTTAAATGGTACAGGGGCAGCGGGTGGCTTGCCCCCTTTGCTGTCAAACTAGCAGAGATGGCCAATCAGTGACAATCTCCACGTGATAGGTGCGACCCTCACAACTGGCAGAGGTTTTGGGGAGGAAAGCTCCAAACTTGTACTAACCCAAGGTTGGATGAAGAGGTCTTCTCTGCGCCAGCCTCCGCTCGCCCACGGAGGAGATATCGACACAGTGCTCATCACTTGAGTCACGGTTCATGGCATCTGTCCGGTTCCTTTTGATGGTGGCTCTCCTGAGCACTGGGAAGAGAAGAGGAGGAGGGGGTGGTGGCTCAACTCTGCCCATAGCCAGCTCACTGGACCAGGGCCTGGTGATAGTACTTGGCTAACTCAGGTCTGGTAACAGGATGGAGATACCCAGGTGACCCTAGTCCAGAGCTCTCTCTTGTGTGGGACCAGCCACCTCCTGGCTTCCACACTGTCTCAGGGGTTATGCTGTCAATCCATCTCCCCACACCCCTCTCTTGGGCTGCAGACCCCACTGGGGTATCTCCATTCCTCTCATCACAGCTGGAGGGTTTCAACCTCCAGCTGCAGGCAGGCAGAAGGAAGGGCAGGCAGGTGCCTAGGTGGGGCATTGCTTGTCTTACCTTCTAAGGCTGAGGTTCCAGAATTTTTGTTCTCTTCAGCCAGCATGACTTCCTCTACGCAAAACACACAGTTCGTCAGGAAACAAGACACAGTTGGCTGAGCACATCAGACCTCACTGCCTTGTACCCAAGCACTTTGCTCAGCCTGGAGGTGGTTGCTCTAGGTTGCAAACTCTTGTCAAGTATTGGTTAATTGTCCAAAAGCAAATTCTGGAGAGTGGCAAGTGGCAGCTACCACGCATTGCATCAGAAAAAAATTACTTGTAATCAGCCCTTCTTCCTCCACTGTAATTAACACCACTAAAGAAGTTGAACATTGTAAACAGGTCTGGGGCTCAACATCTCAACCCAGGACCAAAACGGAGGTCTCGTTCCAAGTTACCCATCCTTTTTCAAGTCTGAACGCTAGATGAAAGTGCAAATCTTCCCATCCCAGAGCTGAATACACTGAACTGATCCCCATGGGGGCCAAGCAAGGACGGGGCGGTGGCAGTTTGCGCACCCAGCGGATCTTGTGCACGGCTGGGTGTCAGCACGAAGCCTGGAAACCTCTACCCCATCAGCCCTTGCCCAGGTCCAGGCAGGAGCCCTGAGCTGGGCACCGGCGCCTGCATCCCCTCTAGACTGCTCCAGGCTGAGCTGGAAAACCACCGTCATCACTCACTGCTCTACTTTCCCCCTGTCCACCACTGCAGGAGAACAGCAAACCAGCAAACCTCAAGAGAAAGGAAACCACGTCAGAGCAAAGCTCACAGCCTCCCCTGGTGATGTAGTATGCCTCCCGTTCAAAATACGACGGTTTCATGCCACAGAACGTGAGGTTTCACCAGCTACCAGCGACATCCTTGTTCTCTGCCTGGCTGGAGAGCTGCCGGAGCGCCTAGGGCCAAGCTCACCCATGCACCCAACACCACCATCTGAGCACCTGGGCAATTCTGGGCAACTTTAGAGTTGCGTTAGATGACACACGGAGATCC
>NW_010555958.1:42273-62237 GCF_000687285.1 Phaethon lepturus | reverse complement strand
CAGCGTGGCCAGCAGGTCAAGGGAAGTGATTGTTCCCCTCTGCTCCGCTCTGGTGAAACCTCACCTGGAGTCCTGCGGAGGCCTCGGCACATGAGAGACATGGACCTGTTGGAGTGGGTCCAGAGGAGGGCCCCAAAAATGATCAGAGGGATAGAATCCTTCTCCTATGAGGACAGGCTGAGAGAGCTGGGGTTGTTCAGCCTGGAGAAGAGAAGGCTCTGGGGAGACCTTCTTGCAGCCTTCTAGTACTTAAAGGGGGCTTATAAGAAAGATGGGGACAGACTTTTTAGCAGGGCCTGTAGTAACAGGACAAAGGGTAATGGTTTAGTTTTAAAACTAAAAGAGGGCAGATTTAGACTAGATCTAAGGAAGAAATGTTTCGTACTGAGGGTGGAGAAATACTGGCACAGGTTGCCCAGAGAGGTGGTGGATGCCCCATCCCTGGAAACATTCCAAGTCAGGCTGGATGGGTCTCTGAGCAATCTGATCTAGTTGAAGATGTCCCTACTCATTGCAAGGGGGTTGGACTAGATGGCCTTTAAAGGTCCGTTCTGAACCTTTCCAAACACTGAAGTTAAGTCTTCAACTGCTCTTACCCCCCTGGAATTACCTGTGTGAAACTGCAGCTACACAACTAGGCTTATGGTTCCTTGACTTCGGTGGCAGCCACTGCTCTGTTTTGAAATAAATGTGGTTGTAAGCTGCAAGTAAAACCAGACATATGTGGCCACTGGATGTCACCATTCCTTCATACAAATAAGATCAGCTACAATATTTTTTGCATTTTCAAATTTTTCCAGTGTATCATGACTATTCAATAGTTAGAGTAGGAAGGCTGCAAATTCTCTCTTTGTCTTTGAAAGAGGTTCCAGAGTCTTTGTATCTTTAACGTACTGTGTCAGCCTTCAAGAGAAGGAAGGTGCGTCTCTTATGGTACTTGATAAAGGCGTGTGAAGTATATGCTGGTAGTAGCTTTACAAAAAAGGAAAACCACCTCTTAGGGAAAAAACTGTGTAACTTTGAACCTTGTATGTTGTCTAAATCTAGATGACTAAGCCAGGGTGAAGGGCATATCTTACCTCATGCTGACATTCTCAAGTGTTTAAATAATGCACTCTGAAAGAAGGCATAATCCATGCGAAATGCCAAAATCCGTTGTCTTGCTTTCCAACTCCGGGTTAAATCCTTCAGCACTTTCTGACAGAAACTCTTCCATAGCTGCCATCCTGTCAATAACAGTTCTGTGTGTAGCACCTACCTCTGAAACATCATCCATGAGGTGCTGTCATATGGTAAAGAAAACATCATCCCCTTGAGTAGAATGATGGGCTTATTTACTTCGTAGAGCCTGAGTACTGATACCTTGGGATCATTTCAAAAAGAAGTGTATTTTGGAGGCATATTCCTTAATTTTAGGTTATCATCATAGAATTGTAGAATGTTTTGGGTTGGAGGAGACCTTAAAGATCATCTAGTTCCAACCCCCCTGCCATGGGCAGGGACACCTTCCACTAGACCAGGTTGCTCTTCTCTCTTTTCTGTGTGCTTTTAGCTTGAATAGGCAGGTAAAGCAAGTTTCTTCAGAGTGCCACGTTTATATCTTCAAATGCAAAGTTAAAGAAACTCCTGAGATGTTCATCTCCTCTCAGTTGTGCTCATACAGCTGATCAAATGAAGTCTGTTTGAACCTAGCTCAATTAAATGATTTGGGATTAAAAAAAAAAAAAAGACTACCTGCAAACCACAACAGAATAACCACCACCACACTGTTACTGATCTTTCAGGACATAAAAAATTGAAATGAGCATGTTGATCATTCTTTTAAAAATGCTGATCAGTACATTTAGTCACCCTAAAACAAAGAACACCCAAAATAGTTTCTTAACCTTTTTATCCTGTTAGTTGATGCTTGGAGAAATTTTCTTGTTCAGGGGAACTTCTAACATCTTAAGAGATGCTGACATATTTTTCAGACTATGCTTTGTGATTCTTGCTTTTGCTCTGTCTTGGTGTTTGGTGTGTATGAACTCCCTGTTTCTATCATTGTGTTGGTGGTAAATAGGGGAAATAGTTGGACTGTGACTGGGAAATGTTGATTGCAGTGTTATACACACATGTAAATGTAGTGTGATAGAAGAAAAAAATTTAACAAAAGCTGGTAGAAACCATTCAGGATTAATTTGTTTTTTGTTGAGGTAGGGGAGGATCATAGAGAATGAATATTTGTACTTTCCCTGCAAGGAACATTCCAGAAGAGTGAATCTTCAAATTCAAAAGCTGTTGCTCTATATTGGACACAGTTAAGCTGGACTGGATGATCCTGAAAACAGATTGCTTGTATGGATTGACGGACAGAAGAGTTTTAAAAGCGGAGTTTGAGACCTCCATGCAGCCTTTCCTATGTCAGTAGGGTAATGTTTTCAACTGCTCTCAGTCTTCAGCTATGTAATGTGTAAGGCTCATGTGCTAGAATAGTTTTGCTTGTGGCTTGTTTTATCTCCAGTTTCTGATACAAAAAAAGTAAGTTGCTAGAATGTTTTGGCTCTTGTGTCCTAGTCTTTATTATGTCACAGTCTGTGTTAGTATCTACTTCTATAAAGTGTTTTCAGCCAAAGTGAAATGATGCCTGACTCTCAGTTCTTGAGAGTTAGAGTGGTTCAATGGCAAAGCCCTGGTTATTTTGTTCTGACTCATTTCAGAGCAGTGTTTGTCAGCTGAGAATTGCAGGTATATGAGCTGCATTGCTAAAATCAAAATCATTATGAAATGTCTTGATCCTGTACTTGAGGATCTGGCTCCCTTCCCTCTCTGCCCTTTTTCATTTTAAAGAGTACTTGGTCATAACCCTAGCAGCAAGCACAGGAGAGCATGGATGCCCATAAACATTTGACCTGCTGAGGGAAGCTAATAATCCATTCAATCCCGATGTCTGTAGGGAGGAATGAGTTACTAAATGACATCTTGTGTGTGATTTCTGTAGTTTACATGATGCAGTCTTCTCTGGACCTTTCTGTTCTCTGTAGAGGTGTTTCAGAGGTGCTCCTGATGGTTAGGTTACCTTGGTTGTTTCCCAGCCCAGTGATTTTGAAACAGCAGTGTGGAAACAAGTCACGTGTAGAACACGTGGTAAAGTTTTTGAAAAAGGCTTCCTGTAATGGAAAGATAAGCATTGATCTTCCTGCTTCGTTCTGAAGCAGTTGCCCTCATTTGGTGAGCTCTTTGAGCTAACCGTGTTTCCTACTGCAGTACATCTGGGTCACTGGAAAAATATGTGTTTAGGAGGAATGCATGAGGTAGTCAAACCAGGTTACATCATCCTCAGAGCTTGTCAGGCCATGACTGCTTTCTAGCTTGTTACTGAATCTTGTTTAGGGGAATCCAGGTAACTTGGGTGATATTTTCATCCAGTTCATGCTCACAGAGAATGGTGAGGGCTCTTGAAAACCATATTCTGAGCGTTTATCAGATTTGTGCCAGGTTACATCATGAGGAGGTAGGTCAGAACACTGAATCATCTTTAATTCATTAAAGTAGTCATTTTAGGGCATTTCTGAAGTGTCAGTTGCTTGTCGTAGGAGTAGAGTATACTGCTACTTATATAGCCAACACCATAAGCCTTGCCTTTGTAGTTGCATATTATTCTGGGTACATCAGTTGTTAATCAAAACTTGGTTTGGGGGAAAGGGGTTCATATGCCTTGGCATCTTCTAGATGAGAATGTGCAATACACGTTTACACAGGAGCAATGTGCGAAACCAACATAGTTTGTTCAAGTGCTGTGGATAGCATAAAAGCTCATAAGGTTTGGTGGGTGGGTGCAAAACCTCCCTCTACAATTCAGAATCCTTGACCTTTCCATGCTTGTGTCATACCATGCCATTGAATTAGTCTAGTTTCCAACAGAACGTAAAATAAAAATCAGAATGGAGTAGAGCAGTAAAACAAAGGTGATATGAACGAAATGAAGTTCTGTAATTGTCAACTCACTGTTGTGAAGTGGTGTAGATGGGGTTTAATGATCATATATATTGCTGGTTTACATGTCTCCTTTTACTTGTACTATGAGAGGATAATGAAATCACTGTAATTCCATTTCTACTCATTTTTTTCCCCTGTCTCTAATATAATGTAAATCTTCCTGATACATGGAACATGAATCCTCTGAATGAAAGTAATTAACCTCAGTAATGGAGTACTTTGTGCAGTGACTTCTTACCAATAAGACTTTCCCACTCTCCAAGAGGAGGCAAGCCTTAAATATGTTCATCATGTTGTATCTACAATAAATCAAACAGAAGTCATATTCATGAGACTGTTTTTTCTCTTGATGTACAGTTTCCCTTACCAGACATAATTTAACTTTGATTTTTCAGGACACTTATTTTCTGTATTTTATAATGAATACCTTGAAAGCTCTGACCTAAGAAGAGGTGGTGGTGCATTATTATTGGCTTGAACTGAGAGTCAGGGAAGGAAGAACTTTTTGTTGCAGAAGGGAAACTGCTAAAGTACAAGTACGTCATTTTCTTGGATACATTTGCACATCCATGGAGTTCCGGAGCTGTCTGGTATCTCTGCTGCACTGCTAGTAGTTGTCCCTCCTCATTAAATTCAAAAAGTTTGTTCTCCAGCCTGGTCCTCAGATTCCTTTATGTTGTTGCCCAATTACTGGGATGACACTAGGAGAGGCACCAGCATAGGCATGGTTTTAAGAGGCTGCTGCTCCTTCTCTATATTGCAGAATTACCGTGAGAACAGAAACAAGTTTGTGGGCCGTTGGCATTTGCTTAGTGCTGGTGCTATTACCGCTGTCATTTAAGCAATGATACATAAAAAAGAGCATCTTTTTGTAGGGAAGAGTGGTGGAGGCAGTGCCTTGCAAGGTGACATGGCCTATTAGGAGGTATTGATAAGAGCTATTAAAATGTCCTGAAAACACGAGTGCTTATTGTCAAATAATGATGAACAGAGATCTTGAATTCTGAGTCTTTAACAACACACAAAACCAGCAATTCTTTGCATATTGTGTATTCAAGGTCTGTATTTCTCTGTGTGTTACCATGTATTGTTTCTTTACTCATTGGAGACTACTGTTCTTCGCTGAGGCAGGATAGAGACAGGTAAGGAAAACAGAGCACTGCGAGGGTAGCACACCACACTCCGTGCTCAAAGTGACGTGTTAAAGTCACAGTAATATTATTAAATTGCTATAGCTAAATGAGGTTTGGTTTTGGGTATTAAGATACATAGCCGGTGGACCTGCTGACAAGGGACTCCAGTTGAAGGCCTCGGAGTTCTGTGCTGTTTCCATCCATGTAAAGTCTCTATGTCTCGTCTTTCTCTGTAGAAAGATCTAGCTGTTAATACAGCAAGTTCAGGACAGGTTAATTCACCTAGCTTTCAGAAATAATTTTTCAGGTTGATATAGTTAATTATACCCACCCCCAACACTAAATGTGTACACATTCTTGGTAGGATTTGCACAGAAGGTTGCATTAAAATATCAGAAGTCTTTCTAAGACCTGTTTTACTGCTGAAAATTCTCAGTTCCACAGTTGGGTGCTATGTGATTATAGTACTTTGTCATTTAATTCCTCTCTGTTCCTTCTTTCCTTTGCTAATGTATTCTGTAATGTAGTACCTTGTTATAAAGCTACGTTTGTTGTTTCTCTGTGTTATGTTCACATGGACCTCTAACCTGATGATTAAAAGTGACACTCGAGTCTTTGGTTTTGTTTGTTATGTTTTGCCATGAATAAGTTCATATGTTTAAGCGGTAGATAACTGGGACATCAAAATGTGTGTAAACAAAATGATTACAAGTGTTAACGCTGGCTTACTGTATATGAGTGGTTAATAGGTATTATTAATCCCTTATATAGTTAGAAATTCAGTAAGATCAAAGTAACACTTCTAAAAGATGCAGGATTTTTAAACTTTTTGATGTGGAATTGCGGGATGTGAATTTGTGACTTCCAAATTTGCATTTCTTGGGTTTTGGCGGGGAAGAGACTAATGGGTTAATAGACTGCTTTAAGTAATTATGCAGGTGTCACCTTGAAATATCTCCTAATGAAAAGATTGAATGGGCAGAACAATTATATCCTTGTCTGCATTTATAATCAGAAAATGCCTTGTGTTGGAGACCATATTAATTAATGTGACCTTAAACATAAGTTTGACTTAAATAGTAGTGCACAAGTGCAAAGCCTAAAGGAAAGAGGGTGGCAGCAGCTCACACTCCCACTAAAGGCATGTACTTAAAATGTCTATAGCTTTCTCATCCTTTTGTCGTCTCTGAATTCTCTAATTGTATTTCATGCTTCAAATCTATGGCTGAATTTTTTTTTTTTCTTTTTCAGAAAGATGAGGTGTACCTCAATTTGGTGCTGGACTATGTTCCTGAAACAGTATACAGAGTTGCCAGACATTATAGTCGGGCCAAACAGACACTCCCTATGATTTATGTCAAGGTAGGTAACTGATAGATGTGGTTACATGAAGAAGGATATTATAGGAATAGACTGTCTTTTCTGACATAACTAGTTTTCTGAAATTTTTAGGAGCACATACGTCTCAAGGCAAGAAAAAAAAAAAGATTAAAATAATTATTTGTTACAGTGAAGGAAGAATAGAGGCGAGGGACTTAAAGCAAGTTCTCCCAATTCTCACTTTATAAAAATCTTGGAATAGGTGGAGGAGACTGAGTGTGGGGGGAGTGTTTTATTTTTTAAACAGCTTAGGTAGATGGACACCAGCCAGATTAGCTGCTTCAGTTTCCTGAGATGATGAAGACACAATAGTACAAAGGTCAGGAACTGAAAGAGGATGTGAGGAAGAATAGTGTTCTCTTACCTGTTATCTTGTCCCTCTCCTGGCATGTGAGTAAGAGTTCATGCGCTTCTGTTGCGGGTGTGAAAGGCGTATTTTTGTCCCCTTCCCTGCACTTGGAGCTCAGTGGTTCTTGTCTTGAAGAGCTGCATGGAGAAAGATGTTTGTATGCACATTGTAGCCTCAAAACCTCACTTACGATGTCTGCATCTTTTGTCATATTTTACAAAGTAGTGAAAATGAATAAAATTTCTTTTTCTTTTTGGTCAAACATGGGAGCCGTCTGGGTCTTACAGTTCCATTTCTTATGTAGTGACCACAATCCACACACTAGTTAATGATCATGTTTTCACATGACATTAACTTGTTAACATGGCATCCAGGTAACATTAAATGGAAATTAGCATGAAATATTCCTGATTCATATTGCTTTCTCCAGACTCCTCTTTAAAAGTGTAATGCTTTAGCATGAGGATGGGCTTAAGAAAAAAACCAACCTTAATTTGATTGAAAGAAGATTAAAATTACAAAGATGAAAGTTAGAAATAGTAATTATTCCAATAACAAAGTGTTATGCAAAAACTGTATATGCATAAATTGTAAATGGCATGTCTCCGCAATAGCACTGATGCCTGTTTTTAAGAAAGCAAAGAATCTTATCCTCCAGCAATAAGAATTTCTATTGCAAGGTCATTCTCTTTGGTTTCTTAGTGAAAGCATTGAACCTTGTCTTCAGGTTATATGCTCCCCAAAATTTGTTAGTTTAGCTTTTGATAAATTGTTTAGATAGCTTTTTTCAGTACTCCTGCCCTAATTGTTCTTCATTATGGGGACTTGGGGAAAAAATTGTCCTTACTTATCTTTTGAGAGAAAATTCTGTTTCTACTCTTTCATCTTGCTGGGTATTTGGGACTTCCAGGTAGCCTGGAAAGCTGTTTTCATTTTCCTGGCAAAGCAAGCCTTTCTCATAATCCCGTATTTAAAAAGACCATGATACCTTGATGTCTTTAAAGCTTTTGCAATTTTCCAGACATTCTTAGCTATACAAAGGTGAGATCGTACATATTTGTTCACTTCTGATTGATACCTAGGCAGGCAAAGAGCTGCTCTGGGTAGCAAAGAAACTGTTAAAAGAGCTGCAAGGAAGCTTTTCTAGTAATCTTTTTGTTAATTTTTATTTGTAACTTCTAACATGTTGTAAGAAATTATGGAAAATTTTGGGTTTTCTGTGTGGAGATGAAAGGCATACTTTCTAAATCCTGCAAGTGTTGACTTGACTTCTCAAGTTAGAGCAATATTTTAGATTATTTTGCAATACTCTTTCACAAGACACACTTAACGTGTCTAGAACAGGCAATTCAGAAAACATGTTTGTTTGCTTTTCTTTGTGCAGAGTTGTGGTTTTGAGAAACAAATATGAAAACTAAAGACCTAGAGCCAAAATTCAAGCGATTCTCTTCCTGCTCCTACCTTCCCCACCAAACAAACAACAAAAAACAAGGGAGAGAGAAAGAGTGAAAGACAAAGATAGTGGTGAAAGTGAGGCAAGCATAACCTCATAGCAATATCTAGTAATTGTACCCGGATTTACAGACCATTAAAGGTGAACTGTTGAGAATGAGCTTAGAAAAGGAAAGCGTAGAGTTGCAAATCCAGTACTATGTCCTGCCTGTAGCTTGATTATTTTTTTATTATTATTTATTTATTTTAAATGGAACCTGTAGGGGAGACACAACAAAGATAACAAATAACCTGGCAGCCTGTTGTCAGCCTTGAAATAGGGCTTCCCATGCCTTCATGACTGCATATGCTATACAGTCCTAATTGTGTCCAGCAGCTCTTCATTCTCCGTAGCAAAAAAGTATGTAGCTCCAGCAGCTGGGCATCCTCCCCTTGCCCTGTAATCTTGCCCTGTGAAGCTCTTGGCTTCGTAACACTTCACCTTGCTGTATTCTTCCTTGCTAAGGGGCTGGTTAGCCTTGGATAGGGGAAGAGCAAACTCTTCCTCAGCATACTTTTTTGCTGTGCCTTGTGTAAAATTATCCTGAACAGTTGTTTTTATCTGCCCTCTCTTTTTGCCTAGAGATGTGAAATTAAAATGAGTATGTCCCCTCACCAAGAGAAACAGGGAGAGTCACTCAAGTGACAGGCTGAGACACTACCATAGTCCTTGGGCAACGTTTAACCGTTTAACATGTTGTTAATAACTTCATCAACTAAAGGTTTTTCTTTGGGTTCTTTCCCCATTTTTCCCCCCCCTACATATCCTGGAATACTTCATTTCTATGAAGAGGCTGTTTTATAAAGCAAACTGAAATACCCTTATTTTGTTTATATTTTTTTATGACTACCATTAATTTATAAATATTGGAAAGCTGGCACAATTATTTTTTTTGAATTGTGCTCATTTTTGGAAGGACAAATGAACAAATTTGAACTGCATGTGTAAGCGTGTAGCAAAGGGTGGTGGAGAAGGTATACGAATACCTTGTCCATCTTCATAGCACTAATAAGCATTCAGTAGGGTCTTTTTTGAGTGATTTTTGGTTTTCTTCTAATAAGAGTTTGTGCTAAAGTAATTGTTTACCCCGTTTTGACTGGGAAAGAATGCCTTATGCAATGTTTTTGTGTTCCAGTTGTACATGTATCAGCTGTTCCGGAGTTTAGCCTATATCCATTCCTTTGGGATCTGCCACCGGGATATAAAACCACAGAACCTCTTGCTGGACCCTGATACAGCTGTTCTAAAACTCTGCGACTTCGGAAGGTAAGAGTTCTACGGCCTGAAGCCTGGTGAAAAGAGCTCCCTTCAAAGTGAATCTGGGTGCAATTTTGCAAAGAAACACTCTGTGTTCCTCCAAAGGTCTTCATTTGTAGTTTTGAAACTACATTATACTTCATTAGTCTACTGATTTAATATTTCAGATACTGTAGATGTTCAAGATCAGAAGCAACATTTCTAATTGAAGCTCTTGGACAGCGGATGTCTATGTCCTACATTCCAATGGCACATTTATTTCCAGTATCCATTCAAGTGAATCACCTTTAGAGTCCAGCCCTCATCTTAGAACTGATGCAAAAATTCTGGGCATCCACAGAGACAGGAGACAGATGTCTCTCTGGGAAAGTTCAGTCTTTAGATCGTGCTATAACTTTGCAGACTAAAATAGTTAGGGCATATGTGCGAGGGGTCACCGAAGCTGCTGTTGCTAAATTCGTTTGCCCATAGTAAGTGGGAATGTCTGATGGTGGTTATTCAAGCAGTGCATTGTCATGCTTGGTGGCTTGGGAATTTCCTCCTCAGCTCTGCCTCACCGGTATTGGAGCGAAAGAGGAATTGCACTGAAACTCAAAAGTAACAGTGCATAAAAAGGTGGTAATTCCTCTAGGTTAACAGTAGGAATTTGTTAATTGTAGTTTCTATACACAAAACAGAAAACTTGAGATTTTAAAACAGGCTGAATGGATGGTGCGAGTCCTTCCTTGAAGGCTGAGGGGAGTTGAGGAAGGCTGGATGTTGGATTTGGCTGGCTTGCCACTCAACTGCGTTTGGTGCTACTTAGTCATGTTTCTAAAAGGGCATTTTTGTTTTCCAGCTCCTTTCCATCTAACGCTTGCTGTTCATTAAGAAAGAAGTATAATATGTTCATAGACTCATGTTCCAAAAGTAATGTGCTCTTGTGTTCCTTTATTTTCTTAGATGCTTCCAAAGGTAGTGGTTACTGTAGGCTAGTTCCTTTGTGGCCGATCTCTTGCAGTGTAAATGAAGTTTTCATGTTAATCACGGGCCATTAACTACACTGGCGAAGTTTTTTCTCCTTTTTCTCTTCGTACCACAGACTCCCTTAAACAGCAAAGAACCAGAACATTCTGATGGAACTTTACAAACAAACAAAAAAGAACAAAAAAACTACCTACCACACCCCCCCCCACCTAAAACAACAACAACAAAAACCCCAAAACAACCAAAACCAACAAAACCTTCTCTTGGTTCTGGTGCATATCCAGAGCTTTTGAACCTTAAAAGGTAACTATGTTTGACTAAACCATGTTCTGTCCTGTTTTGCTTTGTAAACAAACCTTTGTACCTGGCAAAAGACAACTGCCAGCCAAAAATCTGACCCTATTTATCATGTAGATGTTAGTCAGAATTTCCTTTGCTATGTCCAGTACAAGGTAGCTGCTTGATGGATTGGACTGATTACACAGTAAATCATTGAGTCTGTGGCTTACATCAGCTTAGAAGAACATGGTACTTCAGCCACCTCCAAATCCTAAATGCTTAAGTGCCAAAGCCTAATGGTGGTCTGCACTGCAGTATTGTAAAACTATTCATTACTGAAAGATCATTACTTTGTTTCCTTTTCAGTGCAAAACAGCTGGTTCGTGGAGAACCTAATGTCTCATACATCTGCTCTCGGTACTACAGGGCACCAGAGTTGATCTTTGGAGCCACCGATTATACCTCCAGTATAGGTATGTACGTGTATTTGTTGAAATTATACTGGCTGCATGTGTTTTTATTCTGTAATTAAGTGAAAAGGTTTCCAGAGATCTCAGATATGATCCTGAGACACAGAATTTTATTGTAAATGGTCAAGTACCACTTCTTAACAAAATACACAGGTTTTGTAGGTGGCTACTGTGATTTCTACGCCTTTTGAGATTTCAGTGTCAATTGCAATAGGAAAGGGGCTTTTTTAATGTCAGGGGAAAATCTGGTTTCAAACCAAAACATTTTCCAGCTCTCCAGGTAATTTTGCTATTTAGTTTAAAAGTAGGTATGAGATCTCAAGCCGAAAAAAGCATTTAATGACTTAAAATAACTGTAAAGAAGGTATCTAGAAATATCAACTGCTGCATCTGATATGCTATGACTTAGACGCGAATAATTCTGTCACTTATTTACTTGGCTTTTAGTAAAGTGTTTTTAGTGGGAGAGAAAATGTGGCCTGATGATTGGCTTTAAACTTTCTTGACAGTTTTAATATATTGCATACAGTAGTCTTTCTGATTCAGCTTACTGTGTTAACTTTTGCTGTCCTTTAGTCATTAATCCTGAAGACAAAGAAGACTTCTTTTTAATACGTGGCACGTGGCTGTATCATGGAAATGTTAGGGAAGCTGGAGGTTTTGGCAGAGGACAGGGAATAGCCACGTTTTCATACAGTGGAATCATAAAAATGCACAGCAAAATGAAAAATCATAAAAATGAACAGCAGTGCGTTGGCTGGTTATGGGTAATTTCTTCAGTTTTTCAGTCTCTGGGCCCTTTCTGAAGATTGGTGCTAAAGAGATGAGATTTGGCTCTCAGGTTTTCCACTATTGTGCTAAACTCTTACTTTGCTTGTGGACTTGAATCACTTAGGTAAGGTTTAATAGTTCACAAGGATTTGGAGATGATGATTGAGTCTTGGCAGAATATGTTTATAACCTGTTGAAGTGTGTTTAAAGTTAGTAGTGTGTTTAAAGTTAGTATGTTCTAACTAGTATTAAACTCATTGGCTGGCTGGCTCATTTCAACTCTGTACTTCTTTGGAAATAGAAGTGTTCCTGAAGACTCACCAGCTCTTAAGTAATGGCACAATAAAGATTAAAAGGCAGAACTTACTTAATAGTTGGCCACTGACAAAAGCCCTAGCCCTACTCTTCTGTGCTTTTGGATACACTGGCTCTCATGGTTTACTGTTTAATACACTGATTTGGCTTCCATTGACAAGAGACTTCTATTTTGGATAGGTTAACTTTCTGCTACATTACTGAGTTGAATAAATGTTACTGCGTAGCCGGATAAGCAGCAGAGCCCAGGTAAAAGCAAAGTGGTGGGAGCTGGTGAGTGAGAGGAAGGCGGCTGATCCTGGCTTGACATATTTTTGCCAGTTAAGAGCTAATAGGTTGGCTCAGCTGTGTTACCAGAGTGCACTGAGACAACTTGTTTCAGAGTATAACTGCATAAAACAAGTATTTTGGGTATCACCAGAAGAGACTGCTTTGTAGATAAATCTGTGAAATGTCTCTTGCTCCAACTGTGTTAATGACTTTAATCTTGCACTTTTTTGCACAATCTTTTTAAAGTTGCTCTTTCCTTTTTGGTTTTCTTATCTGCTGGTCTCTAAAATAGTTCTAACGCATCAGTCATTCTGAAGCGAGGACTCCATTTTCCACTTGCAAAAAAAACATCATTAATTTCAGTCATTGTGGTTTAGACTTTCTCATGCCCCCCAAAAACCCCTGTCCCCACCAAACCCTTTCTCTGAAGAATTCAATCTAAATGAAGCTTACACAGAATAGCTTGAAAATGAAGTTCAGCAGCCACTTCCTTCCTACCCTTTCCTCCCTCTGCTTCCTTATTAACAAAATCTTTGCATTTGAGAGCTGGGAAGTAATAAAATGCTTTTACAAACTTACTTTGCCGTTTCCCAGTGTTCTGGAATATGTTAGAAATACTAGGGGTTTAGTTTTGTGATGCTGCTACTTCCAGTCGGGGTAAATACCATGGTATTCCTTAGTTCTTGCTAGATAAGTAGCAGCAGTGCTTAGTGAGAACTCTTCCCTATTTTACATAGGATTACTCATCCAAACTCAACCAGCAGCATTTGTATACCAACCAATGGGGACAGAGAGGTTTCTTAAAAGAGAGGGAGAGGCAAGAACATTTAATTAACAGTAATTTATCCATAACTCAAACTATAAGAAACCGTGAGATGCTTCAGTAGTATAATACTGCATTTTAATCCTTTTTTTTAATGTGGACGTGCTTGTGTTTTCTAGTGCTTGTTTTCTTCTGAATTATTAGCACAACAGTCTTTTCCTGCTATAGTCTCTTTCTCTATGTAAGAATTCACATGAGGGTGGGAGGGTAACAAAAACTGAGCTCAAATATGATGTAGGTATCTTCACTCTTCTGTTTAAATATGTTATGTTAGAACTATATTAAAATCGGAGAACATGAAGCCAGAAAGTGTTCCAAGTACATCTCTTTTGTACATTACCTGCGAGGTGTCCAGCTGTTTTCCTGAGGTTTTTTGTTTGCTAACGTTACTGCAAGGCTTATGATTTTAACACACTGCAATATAGTAATTGTTGGAAGTATTTCTGAGCAAGATGTGCTTTTTAAACCTTGGCAGTGACACTGTGGTGGCCAAAGACTGACAGTATAGCCAGCCTGCATCATGACAGTTTCAGTAGTTACTGTAACCAGGAGTTGCATTAGGCTGTCTGGCTTCATCTAGGTTGTCTTTTAACACATGAATTTGTCCTTGCAATGTTACTTGCTCTTTAGTGTAGCAGAAACCAAAGTTGGTTCCAGGACGTGTCTTTTCATCCTGGATGTCACAACAGAGCGGTAAACTGGCTTTTAACTTCTAGGATCTTTATTATTTCATCGAAGTGCATGAGTTAAAGGGACCTTTTGGGTTAGAATTTTAAAAAACCTGACAGCCAGGGCTAGTGTTTGATGCACATTTGTGAAGTACTGCATTGGTGCTGTATATATGTGATAGTAAGAGTGGCATCAAAACACATTTACTGCAGTTCATGCTTCTGTGTGTGTCATCCAGCAGACTTGGGACTATATGAAAATAATGACTTATTAAAGTTTTTAATAATCTCTGCCAAATAGCTACAAATCCAGGCCCATAATAGCTCTGTCATCTGCCTGCATTACAACTTCAAGGGATTTTTCAGTGGTCAGATGCGAGCATTCCTGTCACTTTGGTGCCTTCATAGCTTGTACAATTTGGGCCTTTGTGCACCTTGACTGTGAATTCTGCAAGTGTGTGCGTGTCTCTAAGGCTTGCTGGGGATGGCACGTAGGTTTTTTCCTGCAGCTGATTTGTAGGAGGGTTTGGGCACTTCGGGACATGGTTTAGTGGGCATGGTGGTGTTAGGTTGACGGTTCTACTTGATGATCTTGGAGGTCTTTTCTAACCTTAATGATTCTGTGAAAGACCATGGCATGGCTGCCCATACTCCCTTACAGTGTCCTGGGACAATTATAGGTGCTGGGGCAAGGGTGGGTGCAGACATTTCTGTTGCCATGTTTCTTGTATAGAAAGAAGCTGTGCAGTTAACATTTTTTTTACTAGGTGAGGTGATGGGGCAATGGAGAGCTCACCAGAATGTGGTGGTGCTTCTGGATAACAAGGGTCTGCTGGTCTCGTGCATTTTCTTCATCATTCTGCTGGCAAGAATTGAGAGTGTTCCAGAGGGAACACTTATAGCCCCTGGCAGGGAAAGACTGATCTGCATGGCTGTATCGCTGGCTTCTCTTGGGGTGTCCAAAAATAAGTATCACAAAGTTATTCATTCATTTTCCTAGTGAGTGCTAAAACACAGGGAGAGAGTATTTCACCTCTGCAGTCTGGAGCAGAAGCTCCTCTGGAGGTGTGCGTAGTTGGGCTGTCTGAGTTCCCTGGGGAAGAACCATGATGAGGTGTGTCCCAAACTTGTTGTCAAACGGTGAAAAGTATTTGCCTCTACCTTGGATGGCAACTTCCAGTGCTGAAAATAAGCACAGGGATTAATTCACTGAAATATTCTATCACCTCTTATTGTAGTTTCATCTCTTTGTTGCAGAAAAATAGAGATACCTGTTGTTTAGCTTTTGTTCCAAGTACCAGAACAAGCATAGCTTTCCAAGTATTTCAGGTTTAACCCTTATTGTGTCTCCATAATATGTGGATCTGTGGTGGCTTGATGTGCAAAACTTGCACTGACGTAGCATGCATGCCCGTAATCCATCATCTTGTTCTTGTTCTGACATCCCAAAAAGTGTTCTAAACAAGCAGCAGTGAAAAGCACTTTGTGCTCTGTCATTTGGCAACTAGAAGCTGCTGATTTTATGACTTCCTAGGGCTGCTTTTCTGACTCCTCGTTTCTTCTCTGCTAGTTTTGTTTCCAGACATTCCAGAGCAGCGACTTTGAGTTGCCTCCAAGATGGAAGAAGTCCGTCAAGATCAAGGGATAGTGGGGCAGAGATGAATAGATGAGGGGGACAAAAAAATGTAGAAAAGTGCTCTATAAAGTGTCAGATAAAGGAAAGTTCTTAATTTTTAGTGAATGGATCAGAGCAGTCTCAACTCGTTATTTGGAGAACATGGAGGAAAAAAAAGTTAGAGGAGCTGGAGTGTAATACCATGAGTGGTGCTCATGCCATGAAGAAGAGGGCCAGCATCTCAGCCTGGAAAGTCAGAGTTTGAGATCACAAAAATAAAATTAATGGGCAGGGTATTCTGTTGCAGACAGCTAGAAATGGCCATTACCCACTTGTACAAGTAAAGCGAGGGATATTTTGCGGGCTGTTTGGGTAGATGCCTCTTCCTGAACTAAAGAGAAATTTTCCTTTTATTACCTTTTCTAATGCTGGAATGGCATTCAAAAGCAAGGGAATTATACAGATGATACTATCAGACAATCTAATGTCCACCTAAGAACTATGAAGATCAATACAGTAATTTTAAGAAAAGTTTTGTAGTATAGGAGACTATATGAATTTTTGTGTGCTTAAATTAGTGCAGGTAGTTCACATGATAATGGTATTTGTCTAAATGTTCTTCAGTCTACATGGCATTAGTTGCTATTATAATGTGTGAAAGCTATCTGAAATAAACTTATTTGAAGGTTGCTTTTGGCTGGCAGTTGCATTTACTGTCCATATTGTTTAGACTACATTTCACCAATGTGTGAAGTCTACTTTCTTCTACTTAAAATTAATAGCCTTTAGTATTTTCTCCTAAAATTTCACATTCTCCCAACTAGTTTGGCATAAGGATGATTTGTTGACTTGATTGTTGTTTTCTGTTAAGGGTCTCTCTTATCTTGTTTATTAACTAGTTTAAAGCATGTGAATGGTAGTCATATTTTGCCATAATTAAATTGCACATAGTAAAAAGTAGTAGTTCAGAAAATGCTTCTCCCATAGGAGCGGATAGTTACATCGCAAACTTATTCTGAAAGATTATTAACCTATAATAGTTAGCGGTGACTGTGCTAAGGCAGAAAAGGGTCTGTGAGGGAGCTATCAAAAACTAATGTTAACTACGTTATCACTTCTCTTAAGTAACATGTCTTTAAATGTAGAATTTAGTGTATTGTTTACTTAAGTTCTGAGAAAAATGTTACCATCCAAATTTGGAAGATAAATTTTAAAATGCCAGAGCCAAATGGCGGGGAGGGGGAGAGCGCATACTACCCTGGAGCCAAATTTTAGTCCTGTTGAAGTTGATGGCATAAATTCCATCCGGTTTCAGCAGAGCTGAGATTTCCCGGTTTCTTCCTGATTGTACGTTGCTCACCAGAGTTGTATAAACACCTATGTAAATTGTGTTTTGTTGCTGTCCTTGCTTGGAGCTGCTGAAGTTAGCCTCCACTTTCTGGCTTTTGTTGAAGATGCTTCAAAGGTTTGTTCACTTCCTTTCTCAGGGAACATTGCCCAAGTCCTAATTTGGAAATCGGTGAAATTACACTCCTGGAAAAAAGTTGAGGATTTTGGAATGCCTGTAGCTCATTTCATTGCATGTTTAAAGTGTTAGCAAGTAAAATCGAGGAAAATTAAACAGACTTTTAACAAGGCATTAAACAAACCAATTTGGTTTGCTGCATGAGGAACAACTTACATAGGTTTCTGATGGATTTCTGTGTATGATGGATTAAACACATCACGAATACAGAAGTATTCCTCAGACTTCCCCAGTTATTTCCTCATGACCTACATCCTTTGTCGGGTTTTTTTTTGTTTGTTTTGTTGTTGGGGGGGGGGGGGGGGGGGTTGCCTCCTCTCTCCCCCTGTGATGCCCTCAGCTTTCTCACGTACCCTCTGCTGTTTCTGCTTGGTCTTCTTGCTTGAGCAAGGACCTTGAGACCTTGCACATCCTTCTACTTGTTGGCAGCTGCAGTTCGGTGGGGTGGGGGCAAGCCTGGCCCATCCCACGGGGACTGAGCCCTCCTCTCCTCAGCAGCAAGACTGATGCATCCTTTCCCAACTGTTTTTACAAAACTTATGCAGTGGATTTGAGACTTCTGCCTTTCAGACTTGTGTGAAATTGACTGATGGAGCACGAAGACATTTAGGGAGACTGGGGAAGGATAAAACAGTGCAAAGCCAACTTCAGCAGCCAGACCAGAAGGTTATTTAAAACAATTTTTAAAAGCTACAGTCTAATTTGAAAGAAGAAAAAAAACCAAACATGCTAGCATATAGCATAGTTTCAAAATTTTAAAAAGAAGTGAGTTGTGAATGCTGAGTTACTCTTATGTCAGCTTTGGGTTTGTGCATGTTCTGTCAAATACTTTTGCTCCTCATATATTGTTTCTTTTTCAGTGCAAAATAAGGATTGGAGTTGTAAATAATTATTAGAGCTTTGAGGTACCACTTGTATACTTTTGTATATTTGGCGTAAAGGACTTGGCTTTTTCAAAATTCTTTACGGTGGCTCTAAATAGACTATTACGTTACAGTACTCTGCTTAGTACATTTTAATCTGTTTCTTCTATGTGTCTGAAAAAGTCTATGCTATCTGTTGAACTGTTATGTAATTTCTTATATGCCCACTATGCATGAGATGACATAAAAAGTGATTCATTGCATCTTTTTGTTGTATGTGTTGGTCCAACAGCAGGAGCTATCAGAGAGACATTATTTAGCAGTCAAATGTAATTAAATGTTCTTTACGTGATGCCGCCTTCATTTATTGTCCAAAAGACATTTTAGCACCTTGGTGGTGCTTTTATCAGCATTTATTAAATATGGCTAAAAGGTCAAAAAGTGTTATATGATTTGTTTGCTTGTTGAAATTCAAGACTCAAACTTTGGATTATTTCTAGTGGCTGTTTGTATTGTAAGTAGTTACTTTTTAGGATAAACTCTGTCATGTTTGTACTAAAGCATTACGTAAAAATGCATCCATTTGACTTAGAGATGACTGATTTTGAAAGCAGCAGTAATGAGCAGTGCTTTTTGTCTACTGTATGTTATGATTGAACTGTATCTTTCTTGAGAAGAGAGGGGGGTATTTTTGCATAACCCCTATCTCTTTCATTTAGAAGTGGGGGAAGGAAAAGTCTACTCCAACCTGCAGATTGTTTTGTTATCAATCTTGAATTCCTGAAAGGTTATTTTAAAATTTTTTGTTGCATCAGTCTCTAGTGGTTGTGACAAAGTTACCATAGGCTGTTTAGAGAGCCGTCAGGGACTTTTTCATTACACAGACCTTTAGCCATAACTGACAGTGTTGTGTGTAACCTGCTTCCCTGTGAAAGAAAGATGGGTGGAAGGGGACTGTTTTTGTTGTTTTCCCTTTGGGGGCATTAGAGGATGGTAGGCTTTACAAATCTTTCATTACTGATTGCTTGTTTGAGGGTAGATTTTTAGTGTAAGGTTTCAGATATACATTCAACAAATGATGACTTTCCAGAAAACCTTATAGTCAGTCTTTTTTTTTTTTTTTTTTGTGAGAAAGTTATCTCTGCATCTAGGTGCAATACTTCAATATTTGGTGTGCAGTTACAGCAAATTCTCACAGCCATCTGCTCTGCAGTGTTTACTGCATTTGCTTTGTTATGTTTTTCATTTGGATTAACTATGTTTCAAAAATAAAATGCTATATTCTGTAGTATACTTAAGTACATTCTTAAGGTGCTGTTGTAGTATTGAATTGTCTTATTTATATGTAAGAAGATATGCCTGTAATATATTATGAAAATTTTCTTAATTTAGAGGAGTAGCTGCTAGTGACTACTTGTGGCTTTCATTATATGTATGAATAGTAGTTGATGGCTTCTTTGATGGATGCTGTTGACCATCAGGTCAACCTATGACTTGCAGTTCTATTGCAAGTTTGCAAATGGACTTGGGGTAAAGATTAGGTCTTGATGTGACTGAGGTAGAGAGGCTGTCCCCTAGATCCCTTAATCATCATGTACTGCAGAATACAAGTAACACTTGCAGTGCCGGTTCATCTGCTAGTGTAGATATGTTTTCAGTATATGGAAGAAAAATTTGAGTCTCAACATTCAGAAACAGTAAAAACATCAGTTGTGGTAGATGATACCTATGCATAGTTCATGATCAATATGATTTAAAAACAACACAGGGTTTTGGGAAATCTTAATTTTCAGATGGCAAATGTTCTCAG
>NW_010555958.1:17597-42242 GCF_000687285.1 Phaethon lepturus | reverse complement strand
CTACATGTGTAAGTTTTTATGTCAATATAATACGGTGTTCAACATTATTTTCCAGTTCTCATTTGTCTCATGGTTTGACTTCTAAGACAACTGCCCACTGTTGCTTTATGCCAGGTAGCTGTGTTTCTAGAGTAATACTTAGGGGAGGAATGTTTTTTATTTTTAGCTGTGTTATATACAGTATTAAACATGGCAAAGAAGAAAGTAAGTAGCTTAAAACTGCTGGTTTTTATATGAATGGCCTAATATGTACCTCTTACTGATACCTTTTCCTGTCCTCCACTTCTTTCCCTTTTTTAGATGTGTGGTCAGCAGGCTGTGTATTGGCTGAACTGTTACTAGGACAACCAATCTTTCCAGGTGACAGCGGTGTGGATCAGTTGGTGGAAATAATCAAGGTATGGAATTTTAAGTGTGTTTTTGACTGCAGTGTTCCTTGGGAATCAGCATGAAAATGTGCATTGTTATAACCTTGTCAACATACATATTCTGTGACCATTGTGCAGGGTGTTGCATGTAAACAGTGTTTGGTAACACTTATCATGCTTTTTTCAGAACTTCATGATCTTTATGCCCTTCTTGCAGTCACGAATAACAATATATCATCTTCTAATTGTATAGGGTTTTTCCCCCTCTTAAAGGTTTTAAGAGTGTGCTTGGAAATAGTGCTTACATACTGAGCCAATATTTGTTAATGTGTGATTCCCATTCTTTAAGAATCTGGCTCTTTCTCCTTTGTTGCATGCAATTAGTACTTGGCTTTGAAAACGGTGTTATTAGATTTCCTTGTGCCAGATTCTTCACATATGTAGCCTTCTCTTCTCTCTTCCTTCCAGCTCTTTGAGGTGAAAGGTTATAAAGGGCACTCCTTTTGCAGATGGAGAATCGGGAAATGTGGGGCAAAGATACCTCCACCTGAAGAGACTTGTTTTTCAAGTGAAAAAGACCTAATGTTTCAGAATACATAACATTTATATCACTTACGTTCAAACACATCTTGATTGATTTCATTTGGTAAGCTGTGAATATTCTGTGATTCTCAAATTAGAGGCATGGAAGAATAATTCATAGCTTACAAGATTGGTGTCTGACTTCCCAGCACCCTAGTCTCCCACACCTCCTTCAACTTCTGCAATGAAAGAAGCGAGATTTCTAGGGAGAGCAGTATGTTTTTCCTCTGAATCTATACTATGCACTTAATATGATGGTAGTATTACAGAGGGTAAAGATGTGTGCACATGCTGTTCAGCTTTATTGATTTCATCACCACAAGGCGACCTTCCTTGGTTTTGCCACTTAACTGCCATCTTACATGTACATACACATGTATATTGATACATGTATGTTTGTGGGGCATGCATGTGAAAATTCCCTCAAAACCAAAACGTGTGGGTGAAAGAGTATAACTTTCTACTTGCATGTGTGTTATTCACTAGAATAGCTGCTCGTGTCTTTGTCCCTGTCCTAACAGTGTGTATGTCACCAACCAACACAAGTTGTCACTCTCCTGCGTGGAGGATGTGGGCTGGTGAGGCTCAGTGGCCTGCTCTCTGGTCTCAGTGGGGTGTGCTCTGACCTTTCTAGGCTCTCGTCATGTCTCCTCCAGCTCTTCACCATGTAAACCTAGCTTCTATTACAGTGAGTTTGTCTGGAAATCCTCCAGTCAACTCCTTTCCTCTGGAGGCTCCATGTCTTGCACCTACTTCTCCTATGACTTTCTTGGTTTCTTACTGTTGCCTTTCTGTCCATGGTATTTCAAGACCCCTTCGATGGCCAGAGTTCCTCAGGAGTTTGTGCAGTAAACTGGCATTTGCCTTGGGACATCTTCAAAAAGGCCTGTTTTGTTTCTTGATTAATGTCTGCAATCCCAATAAACTACATCTAGTGAGTTTTTGTAAATACAACTGTTTAGAACACGATGACAGTCCTATAAGTCATTCTGTGGCTCCATCAGAAATCTGAGAGTAGAGAGGCCTTACTAGCAAAACCATAGTGCTCTGCCTTACCATTGCTTTGATTTTCACAATGTGGAAGTAAAATAATTAGGAAACATATGTCTTCTCGTTATTGAGATGCTTGCCAAGCAGAGATTGTGGTTTGGTTCAAAGTTTGCTAGAAGCTGTTACCATGAGTTGGACATTTTCAGTTCTGCAGTATTGGAAGTAAACTTGTGTGCACTAGTAATTTGATAGCTTGTATGTGCTCTGATTGTGATGATTCGATTACAAAGTTATACTACTGAGACAGTATGTTTTAGGAAAGTCTGAGAGGACAAATGCTGTAAATCTTACAGTAGTAGTCACAAAAAAGGATATTCACTGAATCCTTAAGGAAGTATGATGGAAAATATGAGCCTGAATGGGTGGGTGCTATAAATATTCTTCTGCCCATGTATGTGTTACCGGGGCAGTATATATTCTCAAGCCAACCCTGGAAGAGAAAATGAGTGCAAACTGGTGAAATGGATTGTTTTTCAGTGCCCTTGTGTATCAAATCTTGTGTTGTGAAATTTTGTATCAACTATTCAGAAAAGCCCTGGCAGAAGGCTAAGGTGAGAATAGAGAGAGAGTTGTGTTTGAGAATATTGCATTCAAAAATCAACAGCTGTGAGAAATTGTCTAGAAGAGACAATTTTCCATCCTGCCACCTGTTGGCAGGGTTTTATCCCACCTACTATGTATCCCTTAAAAGTGACCAATAATCAAATTGAGCTGATTCGTTTTTGAAATCTGCAAAGCAGTCCATTCTGCTCTTCGCCACTCCCAGCATGATGCTTGAATTCAACTTGGATTTGAAAGATTAGCATTAAAAAATGCAACCTGTGTTTATTGAGTGAGCGAGCTTGGGTTCTGCAGCCTCAATACAGTCAAGACATACAATTCTGCAGCATAAAAATTAGCAGAATGTTAGGTCTTGGGCACAACATGTAAAATGTTAACTTGTACAAGATTTCATTTAGAATAGGATTAATTTAAAAAAAATTTTTTTACAGATGGTGTCCACCTCTTCCATTTGCTGCCGAATAGCAGAATACTACTATTTAAAGCTTTCATTGTAGTACAGACTTGTTTTAAAGCTAACTGGCTGTGGGAGAAGCAGAGCTGTGGGATTTGCAGTTGTAGAATGGTAAAAAACTTTGTAGAAGGTTGCAGGTTGGGACTTGTGTGCTGCTGTTTGACTATTTTGGAGCCATGCTTTTCAGATAGCTTCCTTGGAACTCTATAACTGAAACTTACGGGCCCAGAAAATTAAGTATTTTAAACTCCCAAGAAGGTGTATAGTAAAAAAATATTTATTCATACATCAGGAAATGCATCTGACTTTGATCCCTTAAATTTATTTAATTCCACTGCAAGAGAGGTCAGCTTGGAAACTTTTGTGCTGGTTCCTATCAATTCAAGATGACTGAGTCACAGTCATTCTTGCAGCACTTTTGTGAGCCAAGATAAATTTTTCAGTTGTCTCTTCAGTTGCTTACTCAGCTTTGGTATTCAGAGTCCATTTCACAACACAGCAATGGGATGCTACACCTGGGTATGAAGTTTTTGCATTAGGTTGAAGAATGACTTCAAAATGCCGTCACATTAAACTAGTCCTGCCTTCTCATGCAGTTCTTGATGACATCCCCTTGGTACCTGTGTTCATGGAGACAGAATTTCTGTGATGCCTGAGTCTGCCACAGCTTGTCCTTCCTGCAGACTGCATGCCCAGCATCTTCAGTCCCTTGCTGCATCAGAAGCATTTTTGGCTTTTGTCAGATTTTGATTTATTTTCAGCAGTCTTCACGTAGTTTCATCTCAAGCAGTCTTGTAAGATCTTCTCCAGTTGCTTTCGGAGTTTCTTCAGGTCTATTGCATATTTGCAAACTGCTCTGAAAAACTGTGCCCCTCTAAAACCACAGCATCACGTTTGTGTGAATCGAAACAGTCCCCTTCTTTTTAGCTTTTTCTTATCTTGTTCCTATTTCTTTAGAGTCAGTCTTGCCAGATGTTCTCAATCTGTCTGGGAGAGAGAGATCTTTGACCACTTCTGCCTGACAAAATTATATTCAGTGTGGGGAAATACTATCTAGGAGCTCTATCTAAAGAAATTATTTAACCCAAGTACGTTCTTCTTGAATACTTACGCTGTTACAGGAGAGAAATAATTCGCTGTGCTTTTTCCAAAGTTTGATCTTGAATGGTGACTCTTCCTCCTTATTTTTAGCTCTTGCCAGCTATTCTAAATGTTAGGTTATCCCATCGCTGGGAATATCTCAAGAGGATAACCTGATATATTCATTAAAATTCATGCTCCTACTGCATTTCGAGTGACATCTCTTTCAGAAACATGCTCAGTTTCTGAAGTAGGCACAGTGGCAGTGTAGGTGTCATCAGTGGTTGCGTAAAGAAATTGTGTATGAGCAAATGCTACGCCTCGAGGCAGTTGTACAGTCCTGTCCCTGATGGAAGGGTGAAATACACCTCCTTCCAGTGGCCCAGGAGGGTTGCAGTTGCTACTTCCCTATTTAAAATCCACCGTGCAAGTGGGATACCGCTGAATACAGCTCAAAAGAAGGAGCTTTCAGACCACAAGAGGAATTTTTTTCAAGATAACAATCAGGGTGGACTCCCCCATAAATAATTGTGCATGCAGCTTGCAATGCAGCAGTCGTGTCTGCGGGACTGCTGTGACCCCTGTGAAAGCTTGGGAGGTGAGGGGGAGGATCCCTGCCTCCCTCTCAGCTCTGCAGTGTCCCAAAACCATCAAGGGAAAACTGGCTGTCATATCCCCCCAAAACTAAAACATCTTCAACTACAGTTCCCACAGGTAGTGCTTACTTTTTATTCCCCTTTCAAAAGGGGAATTTTGGAAGCATAATGGTTTTGTTTCTAAGATGGTAGTTATCTTTTGAAAGGCTCTTCTTAGCACCTTCCCCCTACTGCCCTCAAAAATGGGAAAAAAATACAAACTGTCTCTGTCAGAATAATGAAATGGCAATAATTGTCTGAGCAGCCCTGGGACATGGGGAGGACAGCATCTGCCAATATGCCTTGTGTTGTCTTAACCAGAAATATTTTTTCCATATGCTGCAACCTAGAGTAAGAAATGCATCAACTAACTTTTGAAGACTGGGGCGGGGGGGGAACGGGACACGAGGAGTGTCTCTCTTGGGTTTTTTGTTTGTTGTGCGTTTTTTTGGTTCCTTCTGAACTGTGTGATTATTCCTTGCACCAAAACTGGCATTTCATGGTAATTTAGGAGAAATAATAAAATCTTCTCCTCATAATTCTCTAGGTTAGGAATGAGGCAAGGAGAAAAACTGTATTAAAAGACAAGCTCAATAGTATCAGGAATCCTATCCATGTGTAACTTTTTGGTCTCTGACAGTTTTACTGAGCTGAATGCCAAGTATAGACTCCATTATAATATATGGCTCATGCTCAAATGTCAAAGTACTATTTTGGGCTCAGTTTTTGAAATAAAATAAATTTGGTTGCAGTAGTTAATGGGGATAGAGGAGCCGTCTCTTCCAGGAGAATAAACAGTAGGAGAGCATGTTTCACTTCATTGGATGTGGTGCTGTGCTAAGGACCTGCCTGCATCTGACACGGGCTTTTACATGGGTCTGCTCTCCTCATCCCTACGGGTGGCACTTTTGCCCAATGTCCCTCCATATCACAACTTGGCTGTTCCTGTGTCTTCATTCATCACTTCCAGTGCTTGCAGACAGGCAGTATAAAAAAGGTGATGAGCAATTATAGTCATGTCAGCAGTGACAATGGTGGTCTTCCTGTTCCTGATGGATAGTTGCTCTTTCGTTTGCAAATAGAATAAATCTCTATATTTGGTTGGCTTTCATTTTGTTTGACAAGAAAGTGTTTTTGAAAGAAAGTGTATATAAAATGGATAAGTTATTTTGTTTTCTACCACAGACCTCTTGAAGTATTATTTCAAAGCTGACCTGTGTTTACTGCTTGAGATGCCAGCACGGTGAATTTTTTAAATAACTATTTGGCACACCTCTCACAGCTTTCTGAAGAGGTGCAGACATTTTTGCAGAAGTATTAATTATGCCATCTGGTAAGCCATACACACCAGACTTCCTGGAGCATGTTTCCTCGTAGACTTGCACGCCCTTCCTGGGGAAGGCTTTATACGGCTGTAACCGTGGCTTTCTAGAGGCTTCTGATTTAAATAACCACCTTCTTCCCTTCTAGTTCAGTCATTACCAGCTGGAGCTTCTGAACCTGTGATGTCCCTATGCTTTTAACTGATTTTTACATTTTGGCAAAGGTTTAGCAGTAATGATGTTTGTTGGAAAGAGCCTTTATTCCACTGGGCTTTGTTGAGACCCTTGCAGTTTGCTCTTCCTCTGCTGTTTCAACAGTGTGGATTTGGTCATAAATAACTCCGTGCAGTTTTGCACTGTGAAGCCAGGTTGGACAGCAGCTGTCTTCAGCATTGGGGTGTAACTGGAGTGTCCTTTGGAGCTGAATATCATCCATCTTTTTCTCCTATGAAGATTTGATTGCAAGAACATAAAATGAAGATCTTTATGCTATTTGTAGGGCATATTCCAGGTTCAGAAATCTCATGTTTATTAAGGTTGATATTATTAGGAACCTGTTGGTTCTCTTTAATTGCTTGAGTTATATACCATTACCTTCACGAACCTTGTTCTGGAATAAAGGTAATTTTGGGAGCTCAATCTTTTACAGATTGATGTCAAGGAAAAACTTTCCAGAAAATACTTGTGAAACCTGTTGTGTGCAGTTTTTGTCCTAAGAGAATCAGAGCAGTATCTGTCTTCTCAGCAAGTGTATTCTTCAGTTAATCTTAGTAGATAATGCTGCTTTTTATTTATTTTTATTTAAGAGATGATGATGACAATTGGGAACAAAGAGCAAGATTAGTTGACCTGTTGTCTGCACTTGCAGGAAGATCCATTATAGTCTCACATAGACCACCTTCATTCAAAAATTTAGTCTTCATTGCATGTGTAGTTTTCTGATGGAATTAACTATCTATTATTCTAGTACTGACTTTGTTTTTGTTCTCACTTTTTAAAAAAAGTGCCCAATTAAAAAAAAAATTTTTTCCTTGATGGTATCACCTTTCATAAGACGCAAGAAGAAGAATAATATATGCTAATCTGCATAGATGTGAATAATTCAGTATTGGACCCTGTATTTCTTAAAAGATCACTGACCTTTGCCACATCAGGGAGATCTTATCAGTGTATAGAAGAATCTGAAGGGAGGGTGTGAAGAAGAGGGAGCCAGGCTCTTTCCTGTGGCATCCTGTGACAGGGTAAGAGGCGATGGGCACAAATCCAAAAATATGTGAAATTCAAAATTCAGTTTGAACACAAGAAAACTGTTTTTGCTGTGAGGATAGTCAAACACTGGAACGTGTTGTCCGGAGAGGTTGTGAAGTCTTCATCCTTGAGACATTCAGAAGCCATCTGGACATGGTCTTGGGCAACTGGCTGTCACCAGCACT
The DNA here is from genome assembly GCF_000687285.1 of Phaethon lepturus. Classification (NCBI taxonomy): domain Eukaryota; kingdom Metazoa; phylum Chordata; class Aves; order Phaethontiformes; family Phaethontidae; genus Phaethon; species Phaethon lepturus. The sequence goes on along the minus strand of NW_010555958.1, from coordinate 34,757 downwards.
GCTTGTGCAGCAGGGGTGGACCAGATGGCCTCCAGAGGTTCCTTCCACCCTCAACCATTCTGTGAAACCTCTCTCCAATGTACATCTGCTCCATAGTATTTTCAGAGTTGATATAGCAAGAGCAGCTGTTTCATGGAATAATTCTGCCAAAAATGGGCAAAGTAATTTATGCTGCTGCTTTGCATTTCAAATGGAAAGAGCAGTCACATACATGACTTCTTTTTTTTTCTTTTTTTTAAAAGAGGTTTTCCCAGTTTTTGCAATAGCTTAAATGATTGCTGTTACTCACCAAGGTTACTTGAATGTACTTCTAATATACTGAAAACTCTGTAAATCAGTGAGCTACAATTTAAAAATCATGTAGTAAACAGTTGGTGTGTTGGAGGGGTGGGGGAAGAAGAGGTACCCATTAATTGCAATTACTACAGGACCTCTTCCAGATGTGTGAAGTACCGGTACAATTCTATAGCTTATCACTTTATCCATCCCATGCTTTTCTTCTGGATTGTGATTTGAATTTAATACAGTCTTTAAAACTTCCATTCTTCTTCCTATCTACTTTCCTTTCCTCTTCTTTCTTTTTTTTGCCTTAATCTGTCTTCAGTACGAATTGAAAGTACAATCTGGCTTTACAATCCAGAGAGAACAAAGTAAATACACTGAGTGGCTAATATAAGTCACTTTTCCTTTTCTAGAGTTATTTTGTGTGCCAAAGGCTGATATGTAACTGAAAGGTCAGGTGAATCCCTTCTTTTCAGCTGGCATGATCCCTCTTACAGTACCTTCTTTTCTAAGCATTCATGAGACCTGAAGCACTGTTCACTTAAATGCCTGTTCTTGAGCTTGCTCCCACCCATGATCTGGAGTTACAGCTGTGTTTTTAGTGAAATATATGGATAGACATTGTCTGTGGGTGCATTGTCCATGAAATTGCCCTTGTCTATCTAACCTGAACTCAGTTTGATGCTACAGGCAGTCTTTACACAGTGCAAGTACCTTTATTTAAGCTCCTGTTCTGAGCAGCCTTAGCAACTGAGCCAGCTTCCTGAATTTTGGCTATGCACAAAAAACCTAATCTTTGCCTCTTCTAAGGAAGAGTTAAAGGAATGGGGGGGGCGGAGAAGGTAAACATGCTTTTAAACAAGTCCTGTTTATGCTAGGGAGGCCTGTAAACTTAGCCTTTAGAAATGGTGGGATAGCAATATAAGTATTCTATAATTTTTCAAGTTAATTCCACTAATCCAAAAACTTACAAAGTTTTGAAAATGGCTTTTATCTTGAATTGGGATGAAAATAATATTTGCAGGTGTGGAATCCCCTCACCTTTTAGAACTGGAAAGCTTTGAGAGCGGTGATCATCAAAGCTTTGAGAGCAGCACCATCCTGGCAGGCTGGCAGCTGGGTGGCTGTGCTCTGGGGGAGACAGACAGAAAAACAGCAGGGAAAGGGCACTTTTTCCTTTCAACTCTTTTTTTTTTTTCTTCCCCTCCTTTGAAAGTTGAGGAAAATGTACAGACTCCTACAAACACCCTCTCTTCTACCACCTGAGCAAAATCTGTTTTCAGACATGCACAGAAAAAAAAAAAATCTTCTGTCAGCTCTGAAGGTAGCCCTTGGCTTTTAGAGTAGGTGGGATTTAAATTCTGGTTAGCAATGGGAAGGTATAAGTTAATGCGATCATTCGTTTTATACAGCTTGTCACTTAAATCTGTTATCCAAGAAGCAACTGTCTGAACAAGTTGCGGGGCTTATTTCCTCTGCTGCTGTTTATTTAAGATTGCTTTGTGGATAGGTATTTTAGTTTGTGTTGTACAGCTCCTATGTTAAATAATAAAGAGATACCAAGCTCCTTTCATAATACCTGATGATAGTTTCTCTGTTGCACAAATTAAACAGTGACACTTGCTCTTCTACCCCTCTACCTGACTCTTTAGAGCACATTTGTGTAATTTTCACTCTTCTAACAGAATGAAAATGTTCACAGATACCAAATATGTAATGAAATGCTTTATCAAGCGGTGAGATAGAGTGCTAACGTCATGTTTTTGATCACATGTTTCCTGACAGTGACAATGCAGTCTCATGAGATGAGATGATAACGTTATGCTAATCTGTATGGAGAGAGATTTGTCATGGGGGGAGTGTAGCATGGCTATAGGGTACCTGTAGGAAGATGAACTTGAGCTCAGCATAGAGGAGCAACTTCTGCCTTTTCCACTTCCTCTGCAGAACGAAATGATACCCAGCAACTGGGTGCAAACAGAAAACAACAGGATTCTTTGAACCTGCTTTGCAGTTTTTATATATAGACAGAAAGCAATGGCTCTCTTATGCGTAGTGCTAACTGAACAGAAAGCACTAATGCTGTACTGCCTGGCTTATTCCCAGAAGGTATTTCTGGAATCCTTTCAAAATCTATCCACACCTACAGAGAGACGTGCGATTGTGTGTTATTTCTCATACAACTACTAATTTGCATGTGTAAATAACATTGTGCAGATCATGGGAATGAGAAGTACAAATTCAAAAAAAGTAAACCAGGGGTGGTATGCATTTTAGTTGCTTCCAGATTAGGTTTAAACAAAGTTTATCTTCCATGTGGAAGTACTGGGGTAGGGAAAACCCACCACCAAAACCCACACAGTTTGGTGAGGGCGGGGGGAAACCTGTCTCTCTCCCCTCAGCAATAACTGGCTGATCTTTTAAGGTTGTTAGAGGGCTGCTGCTGTTCGTGACTTGTAAAATGCAGTCTGTGCTACTGGTCTGATCCGTAATCAGCCATATGCAGTGAGCTGCAATCCCTGAATGTGTTTGTCAGTACTGTTTTATAAGAGCCTAGTTAGAGTGGACTGTCTTCCTCATTGAAATATCACTAAGTTTGAGAAAAATGCTTGAATTCTGTGAAAAACTGTAGAAGATAATTAATTTGTTGACACTGGGCTTGTAGCATGAACTGAATTGCCAGCAAGAGACTACTGAAGTTGGAGCAAGGGCCACAAAGGTGATTAAGAGGCTGGAGCATCTGTCATATGAGGAGAGGTTGCAAGAGCTGGGACTGTTCAGCCTGGAGCAGAGGAGGCTCAGGGGAGTTTCATCAATATGTATAAATACCTGGTGGGAGGGAATAAAGAAGAAACAGCCAGACACTTCTCAGTGGTGCCTGCTGACCAGAGAAGAGGCAGCGGCACAAAGTAAAACACAATAAAAGTCACTTAAATGCAAGAAAACACTTTTTTTTTGTTTGTTTTTGTTGTTACTGTGAGGGTGGTCAAAGACTGGGGCAGGTTGCCCAGGCAGTTTGTGAAGTGTCTTTCTGTGGAGATGCTAAACACCTAGCTGGACATGTCTTTGGCAACCTGTTCCAGCTGACCCTGCTTGATCAGGGGTGTTGGATCAGAAGATCCCAGGAGAGGGAGGTCCCTTCCAACTTCATTGGTTCTGCAAAAATTTTGTTGCTTTGTTCTCAACACTACATTAATTTACTAGTTGCATGGATTGACTTCAGTTAAGTTGTCTCAGTATGTGATAGGTTATACTGTGCTTTTCATTACCATATGAATATGACGCATATCTAAACAATTTGTCTTTTTTTCCTCTCCTTCCTAGGTTCTGGGAACGCCTACAAGGGAGCAAATTAGAGAAATGAATCCAAACTATACTGAATTCAAATTCCCTCAGATTAAGGCACATCCATGGACTAAGGTGAGTCTGTATGAACTGAATAACAAAGATACGTGGGCTGAAAGTAAAAAGTCAAGGAGTTCAGTTTGTTCAGTGGCTTGGTGGCTTTCAGTCTAAACTGCGTGCCTTTAAGCTGGGGAACTGGTAACTTTTGATATAGATAAGGAGAAGAAGGTACTGAAACAGTGCTGTGTAATATCTGTTGGTCTGGGGTTTTGTTCTGAGATTGCCTACAAGTGGTTTTGTTTTTTTAACAATGGTGTGTGTGTGTTTATAGCAGATTGCAATATATCTAAATCCTGTCATGCTATAAATTGATGTGCACAAAAGTCATCTACAAATGAGAAAGTGTTCTAGTGATACCTGTGACATGTTTGTAATGCTGTTACACAATGTGACAATGAGGACTGACAGTCACTTTCTTAACTGGTTCTCTCAGATACTGTTATATTTGTACTCCTATAAGTGTGCTGTTCAGAGGGGGTTGTTTTTTCTTGGAGTTACTTCTTAATACTGTTCTTGTTATCTGTCTTTCACAATGAGATGCTATTGCAGTACATACAGACAATATTATAACCTCCATGATCAAAGAGGAAACTGCTAGCATTAAAACAAGTATATTGCCACACAATTAATCTGTCTTCCACATATGGAAGAATGATGGATGTTTGACTTGGGACAGGATAAAAATTATTTAATTAGCCTCTTGGGTGTGGAATAAGTTAAATATGGAGTCTTAAGCAGTTGAAGCCTGGGGTAGTTAATGTTTTCTTTTTGCTGCTTGAGAAATGGCTGATGTAGTAGCAGTATATTCTCATCGTATCTTAACAGCTCAGGTTTCCTTCTGATAAGAAAGTAGTGTGTATGCATGGAAGGGTCACATTCCTAGCTAAGCATGTGTCCAGGTCAGACTCTTTTGGACAAAATGCTCTGTGGTGGTAGAAACTCTGTATAAAATAACTAGACCTCATTGAGAGTCTTTGTGATAGCAAGCCATGTACCCAATAGGTACATGCTAGGCCGGGTACTGCAAGTCACTATTTTTGTGATAGATTCTCCACAGAGTTATGCACCACCTGAATTCTCCCTTTCCCCAGTAATCTGCAGGTTGCATTTCCATATCCAGGTTTATTTCTGTGGGTTGGTTAAGTGATTTACAATAGTATTAAAGGTCAGTAAATCCAGCAAGGCTTTCTAATACCTTGTGTTAACAGGGGGAAAAAAAAGGGCAAATTAAATCCTTGAGAGTTGATCTCTTCAGTTTCAAATTGCATCATGGTAGAAGTTGCAAGGGTAAGTCCAAAAGCCATGGAGCATTGAATACAAGGGTTGCATCTGAATTCCTGCAGTGAAGGTGTTTGGATTAGGAGGGGTTAAATTAATATGCAAGGGAGTAGGAGTGCAGAGATGTACTTTAGGACACAGAATAAGCATCTAAGCTAGCTATGCAACTGATCTTCTGCCTGAATAGTCTTAAGAATCATCTGTATGCACTTGATGGTCTGTTAGACCACAACAGAGAACTTCTGGCAAATGGAAGCTTCAAGAAAAAAATTAGACTTCCTTCCATTTATATGAATGTTTTTTGGTCATTGTAAAGGATCACAAGTGAAATCAAGTCAGTTCTAAAGAAATGAGAGGAGCTTGCCAGAAGATCAAATCTGCATTCTCTATTAAGACACTTAGTTTTGGAGAGCTGTGCTTGCAACATAACTTCTCATTCTCGAGTCATTCTGCACACACCTTTTCCTGATACTGGCTGGGTGTAGGATAATATTTAAAGCACTTCATTGCAATTTGGTTGCATGATACTTCATTTATGAGATCTGTACTTTTCTTATTATACAAATGCTAAATTAACAAAATGGATTAGCCAGCATGGTGTTGGTAATGATGCTTGTCCTCTCAATGCATTACTTCTAAAGATCCTTTCCTTTCATCATTTTGAGCATGTTGAGCCATGAAGGATTTAAGTGGTAGTATTATGTAAAATTGGTCTTCCTTACCCAGCTGTATTGGTATAACATCTGATGGCATGGCAGTGAGCATGTGCATCCTCTTGGAGCTTCTGTATATTAGAATAGAAAAGTGTGGGACAAAAACCACTTCTGATCTCTGGCTGTCTAATGAGCAGAAAAGGAATGACTAAAGAAGTGAAAGTGCAAATGTTTCTTTGTTAGAACTATGTATGTAACTAGAGTGCTACAGGTAGCTGCCAGCACAACTTGGAGTTTCAGCCTCAAAAGCACAAACCCTTGCCATCTAAGCTAAATAATTACTGAGGATTACAGTAGTTAGAAGGTGGTTGTTTTTGTGAACTAGTTATGACCAGAGGACTCAGCAGACAGAAGTTAAAGGGTGTTTTTGTGGAAGAACTTCCAGGCATCAAGTTCTCAGCATGTTTGAGAGAGAATTACTGAGAATATAGTCACTCCCTGCTATAAGCTCTTTGACCCAAGGGCATTCTCCTTGTTGCTTTGTGACGTTCAATACAACAGGGGTATTTTTCAAAGTTTACGGTTTTATAGGTCCTACTTGGAGTTAATTTCATGCTGTGGAGATGCCCAATGAAGGTGTATGTTTAGCTACTGTCTAGGTATTTAACATCTTCTATGGAGCTGGTTGTATCCAGGCCAACAATCTGCACAAAAGGTTGGTCCATGGTTCACTCTTGTTTTCAGGGAGCTTTCTTGGTAGGAAAAAGCGAGTGTAATGGCAATTAAGAATTTTCTTGGGAAGCTGTAATAGCTATAGGCTGCTTCTGAAATTCTGTGGTGTGGACTTTTGTCAGATGTATTTGGGTCTGGTCTGCTCTCTAGGTATTTCTGGCAGGCATAGATACGTTATTTTCCTACTCGGTGCCATTGTGCTGGTGTGATGCTGCGTTTGCTCTTACCCACTAGGTGAAGAAGAATGGTGGCTGATGCTGTAGCAGAATTAAATAGGCTGTGGGTTTTTTTTAAGAACCAGATAAATTGTTTGAGATTGAAAAAGGTTGAGTCCATGAAGGAATATTGTTTCTTAGATTCATTCCATTGCAGGTTTCAATTGGAATTTTGAGCACAAGTTTTATGGAAATTTGAAGTCTACCTTCAGAGAGATATATATATCTTCGATATTTCAGTAGAAATGGATTGGTATCATCAGAATACAGAATTGATATTCAATGTGATGTAGTAATATGAAGAAAGAGATCTCAAATTAACAAGTGTCTGTCCTCATAGATTCAGAGAGAAATCAAACTGACACTCTAAAGAAGATATTTTTCTATGCTGCAGCAATAATGTGAGTTTACAGTGCAAACTGTTCTCAGACTGTTTTTTCAATCTGTTGACAATTTCAGATTGAAGTACTTTTGTAATTTAAGAGCTGGAATCTCTCATTATAAAATGTACAGAGGCCTCTCTCTCATCTCTCCAAGGTAGTTCTGTGTTGCCCAAGCACATGTGTGTGTTTATACCAATTACGTGCGTGATGCAGATGATGATGGGAGCTCAGTGTGTCCCTGGCTAGCAAAAGCAAACAGAATCTGAACTTTCCAGGAATCTTTCAAACAGTTCTTCCAAAACAGGACTTCTCTGTTCTTCCCCTGTAGCACCCTACCCCCACAATCCCAGCCCCAAAAGGAGAAATCTGGGACATTTTCATTCTTTTAGGGGGGTCCTCTTTAGAATATCGGAGTGTTTAATTTAGTAACATAGCTGTTCTTTTCATCCAGACCTTCCTTTGTTTTCACTTGGTACAGAACATTTTGTATTCATGGAGGTGCATCCTACTGCTTGTCTGCCTTGGTCTGCAAGTAAGTAGCATTAAGTTGTAAGAGAAGCAAGGTTTTGGAAGGTTGGGAATATCTTTCAACTAACTGATAGAGTTGGAAAAAAATGGGTAGGCTTTTAGACACACAATTATGTCTTCAGGTATATATTGGGTTGGAAAGCCTGTCCATTTTTTCCAACTGTATCAGCTCATTGAATAAAAGTTACTACCCTTTCTGGAGGCTTTGCTGCTGCTTGTTTTTTAGTAGGTCAGAACTTTTCTGTATCTTTTAGCCACCTCAGTTCCTTGAAGTTTCTTTCTTCTTGGAAGTGCAGTCTGATCTCTGCTACTAATCTTTATACTTGTTTCTCTTCTGACTAACCTTCATCTATACTTTATAACTGTGTGGCTGGAAAGGCAAGAAGAAAATCTGAGCTCAAATGCAAAATTGTACATCACAGGGCTGTTGAAGTTCAGCTTTGGGCAATTAGCTTTCTCCGAAGCTTTCAGCCCTTTTGGAGGCGGGCGGGTAGGGGCAGTGCGGTGGCTGACAAAAGGTCTAAATGCATGCTTCATAAGGTTGTGTTAGTTAGGCGTTGCTTACCATGGCCCCATTACAGCTGGCCTTTATCCTAGCGTTACTCAGATTCTACCTTCAGATCTCAAATCCTTTGGGTTCTGAAAAACAAAGATAGTGCTGTGATTATTTCCAGAAATATGAAAAATGTCCATCTGTGACAGCCTTTCCCCTTGCATCCAGTTAGTAAAGGATCTAATTTGAGTAAGGTTGTATTGTAGTAAACATAATTTAATTATGTACTTTAGGCCTCTTCAGCATGGGGGAGATGACTCATTTGGATTTTTTCCTCACCCAAGGATGCTTCCACATCTTTGCCAGTAACGGAATTATAATGAACTGACTTATCTATTTTGGAACCAGTACTCATTAATGTCTTCATCAGTGGGCTTGAGTGCACCCTCAGCAAGTTTGCAGATGACACCAACCTAGAGTGATGTGGTTGACACACCTGAGGGACAGGATGCCATCCAGAGGGACCTGGACAAGCTCCAGGAATGGGCCCATGTGAACCTCATGATGTTCAATAAGGCTGAGTGCAGGGTCCTGTACCTGGGTTGGGGCAACCCCCAGTATCAGTACAGGCTGGGTAATGAAGGGATTGAGAGCAGCCCTGGTGAGAAGGAGTTGAGGGTACTGGTGGATGAAAAGCTGGGCATGAGCCAACAATGTGCACTCAAGCCCAGAAGACCAACTGTATCCTGGGCTGCATCCAAAGCAGTGTGGCCAGCAGGTCAAGGGAGGTGATTGTGCCCCTCTACTCTGCCTTGGTGAGACCCTACCTGGAGTCCTCCATCCAGCTCTGGAGCCCTCAGCACAGGAAAGACATGGACCTGTTGGAATGAGTCCAGAGGAGGGCCCCAAAAATGATCAGGAGGATGGAACACCTCTCCTATGAGGACAGGCTGAGAGAGTTGAGGTTCTTCAACCTGGAGAAGAGAAGGCTCCGGGGAGACCTTACTGCAGCCTTCCAGTGCTTAAAAGGGGGCTTCTAAGAAAGGTGGGGACAGACTTTCTAGTGAGGCCTGTAGCGATAGGACAAGGGACATCAGCTTTAAACTAAAAGAGGATAGACTTCTACTAGATAGAAGGAGAAATTTTTCCCAATGAGGGTGGTGATACACTGGTGCAGGTTGCCCAGAGAGGTAGTAGATGCCCCATCCCTGGAAACATTCCAGGTCAGTTTGGATGGGGCTCTGAGCAACTTGATCTAGTCCCTGCTCATTGCAGGGGGCTTGGGCTAGATGACCCTCAAAGTTCTCTTCCAATCCAAACTGTTCTATGATTCTGTACTCTATAATACAACCAACTGTGGTTCTGCACAACTTCAGCTGCAGCCAGGAGTGGCCAATTGTTTTGGGAAAGTGCCAGAAGGGATGAGCTAGAGCCTGCAGTTTTATCTTAGACACTGTTTTCCTCTGCTATAATAATTTGGCTTGAGGACACAGACAGAAGAATGCTCTGAACAGTATAAATAATGGGGTGCAGGGAGGGGAAGGAAGCACTTACGAAGTTGGGAGGGACCCTGCCCTAATCTGATGCAACTTTATTGTGATGGCACAGTGCTGCAGAGAGAAGTCCTTGTGTATTCATCCACAAGAGGAGCTTTGGATATTGACTTTGGGATCCATATTTCTGCCTATATTATGAAATAATTTCTGGTGATATTATAAAATACTTGGCAGGTATTTTCGTCTGAGTATCCTCTGTGTGTGTGTGTGTGTGCGCGCGCGCGTGTGTATTCTTTGTATACATTTCACCATACTAATCACTTTACCTTGAATGTTGAATTTTTCTGTGCTTGTAGCAGACAATCCTGTTGTCTTCTCCAAACTCTAGGACTGGGACATTAAGAGTCTGGTCTCTGTCATGATCGTATTTTTCCACCCTCCAGAGTCAGTTTCATGTCTTCATCCTACTCTTGCTCTCCTGGTTCTTGTCTCATTTTTAAGCAGATTGTTTTGCTTGTAATGCTTCCAAAGTGACTGCTCATACTGTAGATTTGAGGAAGAATACCAAACAGTAAAATGGATAAAGAGACAGCTCGTTTTGTCACTTCTAATTATAACTGATGATAAAAGAAAGCAAATTCTTTTGTCAGAAATCTTACAAGTGGACATGCATTTGAATTAAAACTGAAAAGGCAGACTCTTCTTTCTGAGACTGAGGTCTCATCTTTTGTAGAGCTACAAGTGTACAGTGGAGATCAGATGTTTCTTTGGGTGCACTTTCATAATTGGCAGAAGTTCATCATTGAGCGGGGTCAGTTCTCCACCTCTCACCCGCATATTCCTGATGCCTCCCCATCTGCATTATTGTTTGAATAATAGCAAAAATCTCTTGAATAGTACAAATGTTCAGGATTTGGATCACCTTCCTTACCTGGCTGACCATTCAGCCCTGACTGCAAGTGTTAGGACAAGGGAACAGGTCAGACCTGCATGGCTAAGAGAAGGGCAGAACTGTATTTTCCAGCGTGAACTGGAGGTGATTTGTGCCTGTTGTGAAACCATGCCCTGACCTCTTTCTGAAGAGTACAGTTTGGTTTTTCACTTTGTGTGTAATGACTTTCTAGGCAAAGAGTGGAAACAGCTCTGCTGGAGACTAACTTAAAAAAAACAAGGTTTTCTGGCAAGTTCACGTTTCCCAGCTCCTTTTGTAGGAGCAATGATTTTTGACAGTGTAAATCTCTTATCTCCATCTAAAGCATGAGAAAAGAAGCCAGGTTTGTCAGCAGGTAAATTACCCTGCCTCTGCCCAATTTGTATGCAGTAAAGAAAGTACTGCTTAACAATAAATGAGTGAGCACTAATGTAACGCATCAGTGCAACTACAGAAATCAAATGCCAAGTTTAACATGTCTTCTGCAATGGACCATCTGTTTATCTGTCCCATTGCAACACATCTGTCTATGTGGTTCCCATGCGGCTGTCCCATCAAGGCTGCGAGTACTGCCAGAGGTAGATTTTTGGGGCTTCTCTCTGAGAAGGGGAGCTGTTTTGTTCTGTTGAGCTTTGTTGCTTTCCTTTAGAGCTTGATAGAAGCAGAGCGCATGCACTGAGTAATAAACACTAGCTCATTCTGTCCCTGCCGGGTCCTCAATGGAAGGAGCCCAGTAACAAGTGTGTGGTCTCAACAAGAAGTAGCTTTGGAGACAGGTTCCTGGTCCTGTTCCCAGTTCTGTGTTGGCTCATTTGTAAGCCACTTAACCCTTCTGTCTTTATTTCATTTTCCTCTATCTGTTGAAGTGGCAACTGCCAGGGTTTTTTGACTAATAAGGCGTTTGCTATTTCTGAGCTGCTTCTTAGAAAAAATGTAGGGGGATTTAATCAGAGAAGGAAGTTGGGGGCTTATGTATGATTTTAAATAACTTCCAACACCAGTGCATCTTTGGTGGGCTTTTTAACCTTCATTTGTATCACATGAATTTTATGCACTTTGAAGTAGCCAAATGGCCTATTTCAGAAATCGTGTTCTGAAATTCTTAGGCCTGTGGAGCAAGACTGGTCCCAAGGCAAGAGCTTCAGCTGCCGCTTTGGGTTTCCCCGTGTTAGGTGGAGCTCAGTGTAAACATTGCTGTCCTGCATATGTCTCTTCCCTCTCCTTTTGTGTTTATGAATGTGTCATGTTTATCATAAGACTCATTACCTTAAACTTGCCTGACTGAAATATCGCTTCATGTTGTAAAGTCGTGGTAATTGCATTTTTAAACAGTTGGTTTTGAGGGTCGTGTCCTACACCTGAGAACTTCAATCACTTGTAAACAGTACAAGCTTTTGGTCGAAGGGAGGAGCTTTCTCTCTTGCCTAATGTTCATGTGCCATCAAAAATGTGCTTACAAACCAAAAGGAGATGTGCACAGACTGTCAGCCTGAATCAGTGGTGTGGGTGGTTCTTGGCAAAGCATGTGAGTCTCTGAAGCTGGTGAGGAAATTTTTAACTGTGGTGTCACAAACTTGATGCGTTAGCAACAGATGTCATTTTCATAAGCCTCTCCTCTCTTAGGGAGCACAGCATGAGAGTGGTATTCACAGTCTGCATGCAAAACGCATAGTGGTTGACAGCATGAAGTCATGTCTTTTAATACACATTGGCTAGAAGAGCACCTTGGTGTAACATTGTGAAGCTTTGGCTTTGGGCTTAATTAGACCAAAACGGCACAGCTCCATGTTGTGCATGGAAAGTGTGTTTGAAGAATGTGAATGAAGTGAAAGTCAGAGCAACCATTCTGTTAAAACAATACTTAGCTCTTGCCCCATGTGGTTTTATTTGAGAGCTGAATGCTGATGTGAATGAAGTGAAATAGGAGAATCCTGTGCTTTCTATCCTTTTTCTTTCATCTTTACATGCATGCAAAAAGAAAAAAATAAATAAAATTCAGAAGGGGCATGAACTCTGCTACACTGGTAGGAACTATTTCAAATTAGTAAGATAAAATGTGACTACCTCTGCTAGTGCTAGTGCACTTCATCTAAATTGAAGTCACTTGGGAATGAGAGCCACACAGTGTGCCGGGGCATTTAAGCCTGGCAGTCGTTTTTGAAATGTTGAAGACTCTGGTAGTTCCAGAAAAATGAAGGAGGAGTAACATTAAAAAATTGACATTGATAGCAGTGTAACTTAGAAAGGAGAGGGGTGTGTGTCTGGCTTTGCTGTGTAGCTGTTACGGTCTGTCAGTGTTTGAGCATCACCAGCATGCCTGAACAAAGAAAGTACTCGCACTGGTCCCTAAGCTTTTTGGTGAGGTATAGATTTATTGGGATCTGAAGTGGGGGTGGGGGGACAGGACCCAAAGGCACCAAAAGCTGTGGTTTTGGATGAGTCGGCATTTCCATTTGACATGATCATTCAGAGATTGTTGTAGCTCATCCAAAAAATCCGAACAACCAAATAAAAAAACAGCGACCTGGGTCTCAGCCTGAAATTCATTTGCTTTGCAGAAACAAGAGGTTTTGAGTTATGCAAGTGCAAATTTTCCTTGAAGAATATTGTATATAAAGCCTTTTTTTTTTTTTTGCATTTGTTTATCTCCAAAACAGGTTCATTTTTTAAAATGAAAACTTGAGCCTTCGGTCCCTCCTGTGGACAAATAGCCTTACACATGGTCTTGTTTCATTTTAGAAAAATGAATTGCTGCGCCGGTGGGGGTAGTATTTGATTGCTTTAAAAGTTCCTGTCAGTGTTTTATTTTTGTTTTTTGTTTGTGGACTTGCTGTGCCTTTTGCCCGGCCATATTTAGTCTGCATACTAAATGTTAGTCTGCCCAAACATTTTACTTTGTGCACTTAGCTTTTTCCTTTTTTTTTTCTTTCTCCTTTTTTCTTTCTTTTTTTTTTTCTTTTGCTTTCACCCAGATGTATTTTAGACCGAGACAGACTTTGCTCCGATGGGCCGGATTTTAGTCCGTGCACTAAATTTTAGTCCGCAGACTAAAAGTAATCCGCGGATTATTTATGGAATCGATTCCCTCACTGAGAACTACAGAGACCTTAATCTCCCACTGAGCTGAACATGCGAGGGGCTTCATGGCTCACGTGTGCTGCTGTCTGTCTGTCCTCCCACCCCTTCCCGCCACGGAGCGCCGTCCTAGAATTGCCTTGGTGTTGGCGCCCTGTGGCATGGAAGTGCCGGTGTACCCATTGCCGCAGGCGGCAGCCGCTCCTTGTAGTTCTTGGTGGGCGAATTGGGCAGCTTTCCCGGTGAAACTGTGTTGAATGGGAAGAGCTAAAAGACCACAGGGGTTTTCGCTTTTATTTCTTAGGGCATTATTCAAAAGGGAGGTGGGAGGGGACAAATTGAGGAGGGGAAAAATTTCTTAAGTGACAGGTGCGATGGGTATGAGGGGGAATAAACCCACAATAGAGAGAAATTCAGTCCATACCCGCACTCCTGAGGTGGTACGTCCAGTTCCTGAAGAATCCTAAAGAGATAATGCCAGCAAACAAAATCCAGTGGCGGGGGAAGTCAATCCAAAATGGAGAATAATCCGCGGCGGCCTGAGGCACTCGTAGCTCACGCAAATTAAAAGCTTCCAAATTCAAAGTACAGATCTCGGATTTTTACTTTCTCCTCAGCACAAATTATAATTTGCTAGGGGTTTGGGTTTTTTGGGGCGGGGACGGAGGGAGCGGGGGTGGTGGGAACAAAACAAAATTACCCAAAAGTTTGCATTGTTTCTCTGGGACAGATTTACAAGTGGGATGCACCTTTGGGGACAAACTAATCTGGCCCCATTGTCTGTGGACATTCATATCCAGGACCAAGGACTGAAAATTCTTTGTGATGGGAATTTCAATTACCCTTTTAGTTCGAGTTAGAGTTTTTATTTCAATTTTTTTTTTATTTTTTTAGTAAATGCACTGGCATTGGAACATAAATTTAATCTAGAAATGTTTCTATACTATGCCTCACCATTGCACAATCAATTTTTTTTTTGGCATACACTGTGGTGAAGTTGGACTTGCTGCTATGGAGACTGATGTTTAAAGTTTCTAATTGTATAAACATTTTCTATGTCCCCCACACCATGGATTTCTTATAATATTGGCTATATTTTTCCTTGCTGGACTATTCTCTTTTGGATTGACTCCCCCTGTTTGGATTATTTCACTGCATTATCATCTTTAGGACTCGTCAGGAACAGGACATTTCACCTCAGGAGTACGGGTATGTACTTAAACATTTTTTCAAATTACTAGGCCTAGCCTTGAAAAAAAGGAGAGAAATGGTAGAAATGGAATATTTGAGTTCAGACCGCATCCCTGAGGCAGCAGCCAGGTGAATGTTTTAACACAAGGTGATCGAGATGAGATGGGCACAGACCTGTAACTCACTTCCTGTGTTAGTCACCACTTGTTGCAGGGGGAGGCTGTGTGAGGCCTTCTGATTTATTTTTTCCATTTTTTTCCCTCCCTGGTTTGAAGCAGTTAGGACAGACATCAGGGACTGCCTCCTCCAAGTAACTAATTTCTGATCCAAAGGTGGGCTGAGTAGTTCTCAACAGGGTCTAGGAAACAGATGTTAAGGTTTCACTGACTCAAAAATAAAGGAGTTTGAGTGGACAGTAATAGTACTCCTTTTGCAGATGGCAGATTTATGACTGTCTGCCTACTAATTTGCTCAAGATAAGGGCTTGTCGTCTTTGCCTTAAAGAAAAAAAAATGTTGGTTGGTTTTTGGGTTTTTTTTACATCTCTATAGTAGCTGATTAATGAACTGTCCTGAGGGAAAAACACAGCTAAGAGTAAAGTACTTCGGTTTCAAGCTGTGGTACATCAAGCCTGTTAAAACATGAGTGAGAAAGCACATGAGGGACACCTCAGTAATTTTACCTCATGTTAAATACCAAGTCACTTAACTTCTGGGGATTTATGTCAGGACACATTCATTTGTGCTACTTATCATAGGGTTGTTTTTTTTAAAAAAAAAAAAGTTCTTTTTGGTTTTGTTTTTGTGGTTTTTTTTCCTCTTAATTGGAGACAATCTTAGATTTTGTTCTGGTCAGGCTGTGACTTGGGAGTGATACTTCCATCCATTTTGCAGTATGGCTAGCGATCAGAGCTTTGCAGGCAGCAGGCACAAAACAGCTTCTGCTGCCCCTCAACATGACTGTACGTTCACGGCACAGTGGTCAGCAGAAGTTCTCTGCCAGCAGCGCTAAGCTAAAGCCTTTCCTTCTGTCATGACAGGCCTCATGCAAAAACTTTCTTGGTTTGTTTTGCATTAAGCTGGTAGTAGAATTAAATTCTGCTCTTTTAGTACCTGGCTCTTTGACTCCTCAAGCCAGGATTCTCTGCCATGCAAGTTAGTACAGCGCACGCTGCAGGAAACTTGGGTGCTCCTGAGCCAGCTGGGCACCAAAGGGATAAAATTTCAGTCCCTGGAGAAGTTAGCATTTGTGTTTGATTCTCATTCAGGAGACCATATGTCTTTGGTTTAAAACCTACTTAAGCAGTGCCTGTGCGAGTTGCTCACCTGTGATTAACTAGCATGTCATGCACTGATTTATTTATTTATTTATTTATTTTTGCTCCTTGGTGCTGTGTGGCTTGGGCTCACCTGCACTGGTGCAAAAGCATTTGGGAATAGCTCAATTTTTACCAAAAATGCTGGCATCAGAATTTGTCTCACACCCACCCCACTCCCTTTTCCCTTGCCTGCCTAACACCTGCAGCATAGTGAGAGACAAGGTGCTTGAGGAGGCCCTCCAGGTCACATACATAATTAACTCATATTTTGCTTTTGATGTAATGAGAAAGGAGGATGGGGGGGTGATTAGCAGTGGGTAGAACCATTCTTAGAGCTTTAAAACAAAGCTGCAGTGAAGAACTCCTTTTTGTAATCACTCAAGGTAAAATTTTATTAGAGTAAAATAGTTGATTCTCTTGACACAACTTTCAGCTATCCTTACAAATACCAAATGTGCAGGAATTTTCCCAATAAACTTACGGGAATGAGTTGCCAGAATAAGGTCACGGAAGGAGTAACTTGCAAATTAGAGCTAGTCATTTCCTGCACCCCACCCGTGCTTTCCTTGTTGTTCTCCAAAGTTGAACAGCAGCCTCCATAGCAACAATCTGACCTGCTTGCCTGCAGAAGTCCCTGTTAGTAAGACTTCATTCACTAGCCAAAAAAAACCCACAACCCAAAACTGTAGCGGGGCCTTAGTCAATTTTCACATTCAGTGAATCCTGCTCATTTGAACCCTCCTCCCCACCTTCACTCCACCCCATATGCATGGCTGGTAGCACCTGTGTGTGTTTGTCATGATTATTGAATGAGTTTCCCCTTCATTCTTAAAGTTGTTTTTCTGAGTGCGCGCTCATGAAGTCTCTTGCTGGCATTGCACCTTCACTCTAGTGCAAGACGTTGCAATTAACCCTTTCTCAACCCCAGGAACTGGATTTTCCCATCCGTACTGGAGGACTTTGATTAGCACAAACCACAAGTTTGTTCCAGCTGCTTGGGCAACGAGAGGTTTAATTGCTCTGACTTGCTTCTCTTCAGCAAAGAAGAACATACCCAGACAACCTGTTTCTCCTTGCTTGTTTTATTTTTTAGGTCTTCCGGCCACGCACTCCACCAGAAGCAATTGCGCTATGTAGCCGTCTGCTGGAGTACACCCCCACTGCCCGCCTGACTCCCCTG
>NW_010555958.1:9795-17566 GCF_000687285.1 Phaethon lepturus | reverse complement strand
ACTCTTTCTTTGATGAACTACGGGACCCAAATGTCAAGTTACCAAATGGGCGAGAGAAACCTGCACTCTTCAATTTCACCACTCAAGGTAGCCTGTGAGCATTGAAGGATCCCTTCTTTAGGAAGAAGCACTGGGATGAATGTTCACTGTAATGCAGATGTCACTCCCTCAAAAGTAAAAAATCTCCGAGCAGGACTAAGGTCATTAAGCAGTTGCATAACCAGCTGTCTATTTCAAAAAGAGAGGAAAGGGACTTGGAGGCACGAGTTACGGGATTTTCAAATGCCTGGTGCCTTCCATTCAAATTTAGTGGAGGGGACCGAGGGTAGTTACTGTTGGATTGCAGTTCAATGTCTGCAACCTAGCTGATGGTTTTGTGTGAAATACCACAGTCAGTGGACCGTGGAGATTAGATTATAATTTTGGAGATGATCCTACTCCTTAATACCTGAAACACTGTACCAAGGAGTAATGCATATTAGGTTTGGCAGGGAGGTCTGTAGTGTTGCTGCCCATTTTGGTTTTGGATGTGAGATAAATACAGAGGCTTTAGTGTCCGGATTTTATGTACTGTACAGGTCATCTGGCGTTACATTGACTTAGTCATTTAGAGACTGTAAAAATGACGGACAACTAACTTTTTTATTTTAAGCCAGAGTGGTATAAAATTTTTAAACCATTCATGTCTTTTTCTCCATAGAAGTCAGAAATGCAAAACTGATATCCCCCCTAGAACAGTTCTGCCTGCCAAGACAGAGAATGTTAGAAGTATGGCATACAAATATGCTAGTAATTAATTTTGCAGCACTTTTTTTAAAGTGATTAGCTGCCAATCCTCACCCTTTGAGCAAGAATAGATCTGTGTGCATTTTCTTTTGGAAGTCTAAAACACCTTTTGACTCAGTTAGCATCTGTCTAATTTTTTCAAACTCTTTTAGTGCATGCAAAATACAAAACAGAGCCCTGTCCTTCAACATGTGGAGCACTTTTATTTAAAAAAAAGGGCTGGGGGAGAGAGACAAAAAGCTTTGTGTCTGTACAAAGTGTTTTCAGCTGCCTGGAAATAAACTTTTAACTTGCTTGGAGTGGCTGCCTTGCAGAAGGTAAATATATTGAAAATACTAAAACATTTCCAAAGCATGAACACCTTCAAGTGTGCAAGAAAATAGCTTGTGGTTCCAGGTCACTGTTCTCTGTGCTGATTCCTGCATCTGTTGTTATGAATGAGTATTTATGTTACAGGTCCGTCCTTGCTACAGTACTGATGAATTGCCTTTTCTTCCCACTCTAAGGCCATCTTCAGTAGTTAAGATAGTTTTGAGCCCAGTATCTTAATACAGCTTCACCTCTGTATTTTTGAAAGTATCTCTTAATTGTTTCTTAATAATGCTAAGATTGGGCCTATCTACTACATGAAAACAGGGGTTTTTAAAAGGGTTGGAAAGCTCTATAGTGAACCTTTTTCAAAATCTTTAGGGGAAAAATAAATTGGGAATGTGTCCCTAGTTTCCCCCCAGGCGGTGGGGGAATGGCTGGGTAAGCTACTCTAAGGCTCAAGCAAATGTAAAGCTTCTCTTTTACCATCCTAAGGAGCTCATGTGCACTCTCCTTGGACAGTGACTCATGGGAATGGCAAGAGAAATCAGCTCCAGTGGAGCGATTTCCTTAAGATTCAAAAAAGCAGGTTTCTGTCATCAGTAGGTACCAGCTTTACCATCTAAAAAGGGAAGGCAGGACAAAGGCTGGTCAGTAACGCATTTCCAAATAAGCTCTGTTACAGGTGACCAGCCAAACAAACAAACAAAAAAAACCCCAATAACAACAACAAAAAAAAACCCAGAAGGTTTTTTTAAATAAATAAATACATTGCTTAGTGCAGTGATTTTGAGACCTTTGTAATTAAAAATGTGCAGCAGTGAGTCTCATGTAGCAGCAGTCCTGATTACGACCTCAAGATAGACAAGAAGCTTTTGCTCCTCCTGTGACCACTATGCAGTCCTCAGTCTTCAGCCAGACAATGCAAGGTCCCATCAAATTGGCTAGTCCAGAGCAGAAATTCCAATGGGGAGATAGATCAGGTCATTGGAAATCAGATGATGACTCATGTTAAGTCATCTGGGGTAATTTAAGAAGTAATGAAAGACATCCTTTTGTTTTCAACTGACAATATTAATTTTTAGAAGTGTTTTATTTGGCTATATCCAGTTACCTGAAACCCATGAAGTAGGAGGTAGCTGTAGAAGGCTTGAAGGCAAAACTGTTAGAAATAACAACATCATCTGACCATTAATGCATTGGATTGATTTTCAGAAAGAGCCTAAGTATCATACCAAATATGCTGATCTTAGGCACTGATGCTGCACAGATATAGTCTAGGAAAAAAGCGGTGAGACTATATGGAAGATAAAGATCATGGTCTTTGGCTGCCAGCAGTAATTGTTGGACGTGTAGGTGCTTTACTTTATTGTAGAGATGAGATCTGTCAGAGAGCTTTGTGTTTTGTTTCTAAATGAGCCTGGCTTGTGACCTTTAAAAAAAGATCTTTTTTTGTGTGTGGATATTAAAAAATCCCTTAATTTCTAACCAAACTCTTCCACTGTGACCAGAAGTCCTTAGTATGACCATTTGAGTGCCATCTAGGATTTTTTAGACAGTATTTCTGCTCAGGGCGTATGGATGGGGAGGGGAAGAAAGGAAAATGATGAAACTTGTGCTGCTTCCAGCACTCTTCTAGGTTGAGGAGAAAATGCTGGAATAACTTGAGTTACACGGAAAGTTTGTTATTGTGACAAAGCAAACATGATACAAGACTAATTTTTCCAGGGAATTCTGGGAGTGTTGATGTATCAAATGTTAATGATACTGAGAGAACTGTGCTATTTCCCAACACCAAACATTTTCTTGGGCTTGGGGAATGAAGATGATCTGGTGTTCTATTGAAACTGGACATTTTCTTTCCTGTTCCTTATTGGATATGCAAACTGTCTGCAAATGGCATGACTTGATCAGGAGAAAGCCAGAGGTGTTCTCCCAGCTGATGTGAATGGGAGCTGACTCTTATAAATTAATTGGGATAGCTGCTCTGTTCTCATCATGGTATTGAAAACTGTCTGGATTGCCTTGATCACAGTACCTTCTTGCAGCAGTATTGGTTATAATTAACCCAACCTTGAATTGCAAGTTTGATTTAGATAAGCAGGCTACAGTTCAACAGCTTGTCCAAACACTGTGTTGGAATTCACTGAGAACAGAGGTTCTCAATACTTTGTAGACTGCAGATACCACAGGTCAAGCTTTTTCCTTGGTTTTGACATGTCTCATCCCTACTGACAGAGTAGCAGCAAAAATATGGCAGAACAAAATTCAAACAAGTTCTCAAGCAAAGTTGCTGTTTAAACTTCAGCCAAAAGAATTTAATAACCAATTTAGTTTGGTTATTTCTTGTCTGAATTGACCTGCTCCTAAGTGAAGTGTAAAGACATTCTGAGCATGCTCAATTTAAGAAACTTCATACCAAGAAAGATAATGTGGGGTTTGAGAAGAAGGGAACAAGATCAGTCTTCTAGTCTCTATGCAAGTTCTTTAAGAGAAGTAATTCTTTAATTAATAATTCTTTAAGAGAAATTTCTTCAGAGAAATAGCTGCACTTGCCTTAAAAACAACAAAAACAAGTATACTTGCCATAATTGGTGCTGTGAAAGGAGGTGTTCTGATGGTACTAGATGAATTCATGGGAGGAATGAGAATGGGGTCGAAGTGCCATTGCAAGGGTGGTATTCTGTCTGATCAGCTGGTTCTTTGGCTACAGTGATGCAGGCAGTCTATAGCTTCGACCTTGAGGCACCACTTAGCACTGGAAAGTAGCAAATGTCATTTGGTTCCTTTGATGTTTTAGCTCTGCTTTTGTTTGGGTCCTTTGGGCAGGTCCTTTGGGTCCTTTTTAGTTTGGGCAGGCCTGTATTGCTGCCAGTGATGACTAGAAAATAGTGCAGGGATGATAGCAACTTCTAAAAGAGCAAGGTAAACAGCAGAGTCCCAGTAACAATGGATTTGAGAAACAGCCTTGGAAAAAATAAAAGGAGCAACATCTAGTATGGAGCAGCTAATACCCAGATTAGTATTAAAGTATAGGTTTATCAATGTTGTTCAGCTTTGAGCTTTGACACTTGAGGATTCGTGTTTTCTTCAGTTTATTCTTCCATTTAAAATGGAGACTTATGAATTCTGAATTATGTTATGAATGTTTAAGTTCTGAATTATTCCCACATGAATTTGAGGATTAGTATTTGTACAAATGCTGTGAGTATTGAGGCTTTGTAGGAGGACTAGCTGGATCTGCTTAGACCCGAATGGAATATCACAGGATAGAGTGCATGGGTTACAGGTAATGTAGCAACTTCTGTTTGGTTCTAGGCTGGAGCTTGTGTTCATAAGTGCTGAAACGCAGTCTCAAAATGTATAGTAATAAGAAGCTTGTAAGCAGGGGAGAGTATTCTGCATCTTGCCCAGCAGTAAAGAAACTTAAAGTAATTTAATAGCGAAAAAAAAAATTTGCCAAGTAGACGACTGATCCCTTTAGGCCCTAAGTTTAAAGCTTGCATTAAAGAAAAGCAGTAGGCTCTTAAAAATGAGCCCAGATAATTTAGGACTGTGTACAGAACCACCTTACCTGAACCCATGGTGTGATTCGGACTGGTGTCTGTACAGCCCTTACTATCTGGAGGTCTTATGTAAAAAGCTGTCTATTGTCATTTCTCCTCCAGATGACCTTCTGGAGCTCCAAAAGTCATCAGTCTCCTTCCGTGAGGTGACTGTTCACATCCTTTTCACCAGATGTTGCCTTCTCAAGAGACAGTCAGTCACTCCTGTTCTGAAACAAACAGGACCTGTCTTGTCTCGGCTCAGTCCCACCTTCTGTGAGGCACTAGATTATCTTGAAAGGGTG
The DNA here is from genome assembly GCF_000687285.1 of Phaethon lepturus. Lineage (NCBI taxonomy): Eukaryota > Metazoa > Chordata > Aves > Phaethontiformes > Phaethontidae > Phaethon > Phaethon lepturus. Next base: position 12,621 of record NW_010555958.1, on the reverse strand, counting down.
CCAGAAGATTGTCATTTGTTGGCAATGTGTTGCCCTTAATCCTCCCACAGTTGTGGCTGTAAGATGCCTGTTTCTCATTCTGATACACATTGAAGCTGTATTAGATTTGGAGCCTAAAAGACATGACTATTTTTTCATTTGTCAAGTCTTCAGAAAGAATGGTTGTGTCATTTTGTTGTCTGTTTAAATTGCCCAGCAAACCAACTCCCTTTTGCCTTTCCCTGTGCTTTTAAAGGAGATGTCACCTCTTCTTGGCCTTGTTCAAGGAGACTGCTGTGAGAGATTTGTCTGGGGTTCCTGGGTCCTTGAGAAAGTGACGCTTGAGTGAGCCAAAGAACTGACTCCCTGAAGCTCTTGGAGCAACTGTGGCAGCTGCTTGCTTGCTGAACCAGTGCCCAAAGCAGCACCACTGTTAACAGCCTTCTCCTTGAGACTGATTGCAACTGGGTTTGTGAAGGGAATCCTTCCAGTGCGCAAAAGGAAACAGCATTATCAGGCTGTTGATAAGGAACAGGCTTGGCTGGTTCTTTGCTAACTCCCAAGCCACTGTCTTTCTCTAGGAAATAATTCCCTTGCACCACTACTTGTAGTTTTGACAGTCTTGCTCTGGAGACTGGCTTGCCAAATATTGCTGGGGTTTCCTCTAGCTGGTTGGCAAAGAAGAAAACGTAACGTGACCTTTGGCTGCAAGGGCATGTGTTTCTCCCGCGGTTGCTGTTACAGGGCAGGAGGGAACCCAAGGAGCTGAGCCTGCATGCAGGGCTCTTCGTGGATGATGAGCTAACTCTTTGTTCCACCTCCCCTCCAGAACTGTCAAGTAACCCATCTCTGGCTTCGATCCTCATCCCTGCTCATGCCCGGAACCAAGCAGCTGCTTCAACCCCAACAAATGCTACAGCGGCCTCAGGTGAGAACGTGTGCCTGCCTCCCTCCCTACCCTCGCTCCCCTTGCCCAGGCACCTTCCCTCTGCTGTGGCCCCTGAACCGCCTCAGCCCTCGGGGCAAACGCGGGGAGGGAAGGGTTCATTCCAGCATCATCTGAAAATTGCTCTTGGGAGGTTGTCATTTGTGTGTTAGCTGTGGTCACCAACCCAAATCCTAACCCCGGGCACTTTGACTCCACGTTTGATTGTTTAGTTTGTTGGTCTCTCTCACTCAGATTTCCACTATTAAAAAAAAAATCATGACCTCCCCTGTTTTTAGCAATCCTTGTGGATTGGTTTGCACCTAATTTCTGGGGTCTTAGACAGTCTGAAGTTAATACCGACTTGGAGCATGAGTTTGTGATGCCTAGAAAGAGAAGAAACAGCTAGCTCCAGTACATGTGGCCTCTGTGGAGCGTGGATGGAGGGGATTTTTTCCTCCAAAGACAGTATCCCCTAAAAACTGGCTAGGGAGTTCAATCAGCATGCTTACTGCCTCATCTAAGTAGTTACAGTTGCTTCTTACTGAGTTCGCTTGTGTCATCTTCGGGCGCGAAGCAGATGCTTTTGGGTTTTGGCCAGCATGGAGTGAATTTCTTTTTTGCGCCTCTCATGCTCTCTCAAGCTTCGATCAGGAACCTTTTAAAAGCTCACCATTGACCTGTAGCCACTCCATATTGTATTCTGTTTCCAGTGAAAGCTTAAAAGCTGGGTAATATCAGTTGGGAGACTCACAGAGAAAATCCTAGGGTGCTGTAGGATGTGGCAGAGGTGATTCAGTACATGGCACTCTGTTCTGAGTCAGCTCTGAGTCAGCACAGCAGACGCCTGTCTCAGGGCTTGGGTTGCAGGCTGCAAAATGGGTGTGCTTCCATATGTATCCTGCATGCACGTCAGACCCATTTGACAAGGGCTGTGACCCCCTTTTGAGGTGCAGGGCTCAGTGTAAGACAGCTGGTAAGGAGAAGCCCTAATTAAAAAGGTATTCTTGAAACGTGTGGAAAAGCATTTGCAGGTTGATGTGCCGAACAGTTGCCTGATACCTGACGCACTTGGTCCAGCCAGTGCTGTATAGAAAGCATTTTCATACTCCAGGACAGTCAGGTGCACCCAGTTTTGAAAGATGAAGTTTCTCTCTGAAAATGTAGTAGCAGTAGATAAAAGCTACAGCCTGTACAATTTACGTGCTCTGAATTTAGGAGAAAGCAAAATTGCTATTTTCATATTTGGTATGTTTGTTTCATACACTTGGCAGTATTTTGCAAATAGTCATGTTCTTTGTTTCCCTTTTATGTGCATCTGTTGCTCAACAATGAGTGAGTGGACGAAAGCAGATCAAGTAGTAACAGTGATTGAAAAACTATAAAATACAAACATGGAAAATTACTTTAAGCCTTTCTGAAAAATACTGTTTCACTTACTGTCCCTTTCATACCTTTTAAGGAGTTCTCTTTGCCAATAGATGAGTCTTGATGAATTAATGGGGTTAAGAAGTGTGTTTTCACCCAGGACGTTCTAAGAGTTCATGTGGGGGAAAAATGCATTAGGCTGAGTTGTAAATGTGAAGTATACCAAAAGAAAAACCAAAACCAACCCCACCTTATAAAACCTCCTGTTTGCAAGCACTGCACTGACTTGGCATAGGACCTCTTACTCATAGTTCAAAAACCAAAAAAAAGTCATAGCAGCTTGGAAAGAAGTTGTGAAATTAAGTTCAGTATTGGGCAACACGCAGCTTTGGGTTTCTGCAACACAGCTGGCTTGTAGTTTCTTACTCACCTGGGATTCTCACAACAGGCAGCGGGAGTTTCATCACAGTTGTGATTTAGGATTAGGTCCTGCATGAGGTTCTGTTAATCTTTTGTGCTTTGCATGCTGATGCTACACTTAGCAAGAGATTTTC
>NW_010555958.1:306-9764 GCF_000687285.1 Phaethon lepturus | reverse complement strand
CCTATACCCCCTGCACATCCCAGAGCAGTAAATTTCTAGTTCTTCAGTAACTGCTAAAGCAGCATGGGAGCAATTCTCCCACCTAACCCAGGGCATCCTGATAGGCAGAAGGCTTTTCTGCAAAATGTTCGCTCATGTGACTAAGTAGTACAAGTCCAGAAACTACTTTTTTGAGTGGTGATGATGCTACAAAATGTATCTCTTGACAATTCAAAGGGCAAAGCAAGTTATACGTAATTGTAATCCACATTATTAGCGTGTAACTCGTGTCTCCCAATAGCCAGCAGAACTCATCTGAGGTTCAAGTGTCTGCTGTTACGTCCAGCATAGTTGACTGCTTTGTAAGTTTGAGGCATAAGTGCACATACATGGAAATGCAGTCTGCTAGTTCATCACTGTCGATAATCCAGTTGGGCTTTTGTAACCTGCTTGCAGATAGTTACCTCATTTTCATAGCTGTCATGCTGGTATGCAGCCATGTCAGAATCTCAGCTTTTTGATAAGGTGTAAAGCGCTGCTCTTTATCATGCACCAAGGCAGGGTCATAGTTAGAGAATAATTAAAAAAATGAGATCTATTTGTCTGAAGTCTAGCAAAGTAGTGTTTGCCAGGAGACTTAGCAGTGGTGTCATTGTAAGAGGTGGAAAGATTGGCTTTTCAACATGCCATGTTAACAGTGCGGGTTTCATCAAGCCAGCAGTACTAGTCTTTGTGCCAGCCAATATGACACACATCTGCATTTTTAAAAGTTATCCAAAACAAGTAATTTTTGTTAACTGGTAGATTCACAGTGGTGATTTCAACAGCCCAATGCAACAGTAATCCTGGGATCATGATGTTAAATGCAGGGGAATTACTGTAGGTAATTTTTGAGTGTTAAAAAAAGTCTTTGTTTTAAATTTCCTCATCTCTTGAGGCATAAAGCTGGACTTACTGTACTGATGGAACCTGGCTTTGCAGTGTGTGTATAAAGCCTTGCTGCACCGGTGTTAGTAACTTCACTTAAAGGTTTATGAGAAATTCTCTGTGACATCAGCAGTATGTCTAAAGCAAACTGGAGGAAAAGGAGGATGGGAGTTATTGGCCTCTGCTTGAAGTGGTGTGCTAGCTTTCTGTGAATTATGCTGGCCATTGATTAAAAATGCCAGTGCAGCTTTATTCATGTGGATGCTGACTTGATCTAGCTGGAGGAGGATGGTTTCATAGCCATGCAGCCACAGCATCTGAGAAGGGAGCATGCACACCAAACCAAAAAGCATACCCGCTTGTGTGACTGCATGTTTTTCTTCCTGGATCAGCCAGCAGCAGTAGTTACCGCTCTGTTAGTCAGCATTAAGATGGGAAGAGCATAATTGCCATCTGCAGCGGAGTTGTGCCAGCAGGGATGCTGGGGTCATCGTCTCTGGCATCCTGCTGTGTTGATCCCGTGTAATCCCAAATGTGATGGTGTGCCTGAACTTTCAGCAGCAAAACAGATTAGAGCTGATGTTACCTGCCAATGTGTGGCAGTGGAAAAAGACCACAGTGCTCCATAAAATAAGATTTAGTGCATTTATGGCACTCCCATTGAAGGAATTTTGGAAAATTTTAATTCCTTAACCAGGAGAAGAAGGGCAAGCAATTTGCTCAGGCTTCTGCAAGTTCAGCACAGGGATGAGTCCAAGACAGAGGAGTAAAACTTGCACATTTCAGACTTGCCAGTTTTGCTCTGAGCCATGGATTTCTACATCCATAGGCAGGCACAGTAGGAAAGTTGGGGTTTTCTCTTCCTTCCACTTGTCTCCTCTGCTCTCCTGTGAGGACTCTCAGGCTGGCGGTAGTTTTGTTTCTGTGTCTTTGCAGATGAGCAGCACTGTCTGTCAGCATTACAAATCCAACCAACTAATGCTGTCATTAGTGCTAATGGGCTTTCCCAGACTGAGTTGACATCTCTGTCTTTCTCTGAACTGTAGCCCCATCTTGCCTTTCTGGGAGGTTTCTAAGGAGTGTCACATACCCTCCAAGAAAGCTGAGGCATCCTTCAGAGGGAAAAGCTGCATTGGAGGAGGTGCTTTACATTGATGAGAGATACTTTTTGCCCTCTTGTTTGGAAGAAGTTTTGGAAGGGGCTGACACTTAATGTGGTTTCTTTGCCCACGCAGGCAGAGGTGTCAGGTGGGTAGTTCAGGGCAAAGAGGCTGCCCTGATCTGAAGCTGTAGTGTGCTGTCTAGACATTTACGCCGTACCAGAAAACTGCATGTCAGCTCCACTCTGCAGCAGGGCCTTCGTGGTGGCACAGGCCACTGCTTCTCAAAGCAGATGGTTTAGCAACAATTGCTGAAGGCCTAGATGTTCTTCTCTTATGCCCAAATACTCCAGTTGTGCTCTTTTTCTGGTGCTTCAGCAAGGAGATGCTGGAACAACTTCCTCTTTGTTCCCCAAATGCCCTATCGATAACGGAAGTCAAAGACAAGCTAGAATGTCAAAATGCTGCATTTTCTTGCAGGTTTGGAGCCAGTATAGTCGTGAGCAGGCTCTGCACTCTGTCCCAGCCTGGGCGGACTTACACATACCATTGTGAAAAGCCCCATGTAAATGGTGTTGAGCTGTGTCATCTGATGTATTTCCTTTTTAACATGTGGTATATATTTTTCTCAGGAACTCCCCCATTAGGGTGATGATAGAAAAGGAGCATGTGTTACATATATTACACAAAGTAGCTCCATCCTCTCCTCTTTTTTTCTTTATCTCTGCTCAGTAGCAATGTAATGATAACTATTTCCTCCTCTGCTGTCTTCAGGACTAGGAGATCAAAAAGCATGTTTCATTTCGCCAAAGGAAATACAAGCACTTCTTGTACATGTACAGAGAAAGCTTTTGCCAACAGTACAGACTCCAGCTGGACTGCTTGCATCAGGCACGGCAGATGTTGCATTAACTGGAGTTTATCCATACCTGAAAATTAATCTAGAACAGGCACAATGAGAGTTTTAAAGTGTAGAAACTATTAGCTCTCTGGCTGGGTCACTTTTGATTTCTGTGGACATCACTGGTCTGCATGCATCTGGGACTTGGGAATTGCTCCTTCAAGGTAATTCTCCACGTAGGAGGGAGTCTTTGGTGTGCAAGGCTAGCTTTCCAAATCACATTGGTACTGTCATCATGCTGCCTTGGTGTTTTAACTTGGTGCATGAGCTTTTTTTTTAATCATGGTGGTCATCCCTTCATGAGGGAGGGGTTGCAATTATTTTGAGGTGAGAGGAAGGGGAATGGGAAACTCCCAGAGCAGTAGTCTCGCATCCTTTGCCCACAGGAGGATTTCTCTTTCTTCCCACACACTCCTCACAGCATTTCTTTTTCAATAGGCATCATCCTCTCTTCCCACTTGTCCCTTGTATTCCTGGATGGTGCTGTTCAGTTGATTTCATATTTTTGTTGTCGTTGTCTATGTATGTTACTTAATTTGTCACTCAGCAAGTGCTGCCCTTCTCTAGACTTTCATTCATTCATTGCCTTTGCTCACGGCTGCACTTCCAAGGATGGGCAGGTCAACGTGGCAGGAGAGGAGAGGGGTTTCATTAACAGGCGGCTGTAGAGCATTGCCTGGCTGCACTGCCTCGCGAGCTCTTCTGTGCTGGAGAAGCATTACTGCACCCCCACCGCCCACCATTTTTGGTTTTGACGTGTCTGTTATTCAGGCTAGTCATACTGTCCTTCAGTCTGAGGTCTTTAAATCTCTTCCTTCTTTTTCGAAGCCCTCTTCCCCATGTCTTTCAAATGCACCATTTGCATTTGCCCAGACTGCTGCCTTCCATACCAAGATAAGAAGTCTTTTTTTTTTTTACTGCTGTTGCAGTATTGATAGCTTTGCAATTAACCTTACTTAAATTAAGTGGGAGAAATGCACAAGGGTATCTTGTAGAAAACCTCACTTAAATACAGGATGGGAGAAAGATGATATTGTGTGGAGTATTTCATGTGTTTAACCATTCATCCGCTTTCTGTCTTATGACCGTGCTAGTTAGATGCTGCATAGGAGGCTTCCAGGTGAAGTCAGGGCATTTTTCTTTCCTTACTAACTCTTCTAACACTAAGTACAATTTTTTTAGAGAAAATACCTGATGCGTGTGGCCTGTGAAAACACAATTAAAGTGAATTTCCTTTAGGTATTTCTTTGCAAACCCTGTATTTTCTTGGAATGTGCTTTGGCACATGCCTGTGATCCTGTGACTTGTCTCTTTGCAGAGCACTGTTCCTCCCAGAGAAGCGGAGGTGTTGGAGACCACTTACTGCAGAGACCCGATCCTCTTAACAGTGTTGTGTGCTTGCGTAAACCTCATTACAGGCTTCAGGCCTTGATGTTAATCTGCTTCAGCAGTTCAGAGGGTGGCAGATCCAACTTTGGTTGGCAACAGAGAATAAAGCAGTAGACTTGAAAGATGTTTTCTCAGGCAACGGGTGCATGAATTGCATATTAACACACAAGCTGTTTCTGCCAGGGAAGCAGGCTCCTCGCATTGTCTGCGGTCATTCACACAATTAACAGACGCCTTTGTTACGAGAAGGCATAACAGTATGAAACTTCAGCACCAGGATGCAACCTTGTAGTGGGCACGGACATTTGGTGCGTTAGCTTTGGCACCGCTAGTGTGCCTTGTCTTGCAGTCAGGGTTACTGGAATGTAACGTGGGCGACCAACCGCTGTGTGAGCAATGTGACATCCTGCCAAATTTGCGAGAGCCCAGCTGGGTGTTCGTGAGCCGGCCTGCAACCCTCAGCCCTTGAGGTTGCCGTTGTCCTGATTAAAGACCATCTTCCCACCCTCTCCCCAGATGGAACTGTTCCATCTGCAGTCCCTGAAGTCACGAGAGCATCCTGACCAAATAGCACCCCGGTAGGAGTTGTGGGTTTCCCTGTGCAGAAGAATGTCGTAGCTATTGTTCCAAATGTGTCTGTATTTTAGAGGTAATACTGGTTGTTTTTCTCTCTTCCCTTCCTCTCACCTGTCGTTTGCAGATGTTAACGCAGGAGAACGAGTTCAGACCAATAGTGTAGCTACAGCATCAGCCTCCAACTCCACCTGAACCGGTACCAAGCAGCCAGCTGCACAGGAAAAATCACCAGTAATTTGAGTCTTGCTCAGCAACACTGGTCACATTTGGAAAGAAAATTAAAAAGAGGAAAAAAAAAAAAACCAACCAACAAACCAACCAACCTGTTCATTTTAGTGTTCAATTTTTTATTATTATTATTGTTGTTCTTATTTAACCTTGTAAAATATCTATAAATACAAACCAGTTTCATTGTACTCTCACTCTGCAGGGTGTCCGGGGCAGGGGACTAGGTGGGGGGAGGAGGGAAAGCGGAGCAATACAACACACCAGTGTCTCTCCCCTCGACAATCTCTTCATGTTGGAAGTTTGCTGTTGTGTATTTCAGAACCAGGACTCTTGCCTCATGTCCCCTCCTACAACAGAAAGAAGGAAAACAAAAGAAAACAAAACGGAAAAAAAAAAAAAACCCAAACCTCATTCTCTGCTAAAGTTGTTTTTTTTTAACCTCTTTTTTTATTTTCTTTTTAAGTGAAGTTTTGGACTTTGATGTAGTGCACAGCTTGAATTTGGTCGGGAGCTTAGCAGGGGTCATTCAACAGAGCTCAGCGTTTCTTGTCAGCGCATCCATATCCCAGGTTGTCCGAAGAACTGCCCGGGCTCGGTATGGGGAGCAGGCAATGTGGTAGGAAAATAGGTTGGGGTGGGGGGGGGGTTTGCCGCGTGTCTAAGGCTTGAACTGCTAGCGGAAGCCTTTCATTTTAAAAATCAGTGCTAGCGATGAAGACACCTGCAGCTTCACTATGGAAAAAGTCTTACCCAAGTGGGTTATATATAATATAATACACACACATGCACGAACACAGGCGGTTAGCTTTACTGAAGCAGCTCCTTCGCCCAGCCGGAGCTCCTGCCCCCCGTGTTGCGGGCCGGTGCAGGGCAAAATGGCCAGCGGGGGCGGCCGGTCAGCTCCCATCTTCAGCAGAGAAGAGCGGACGAACAAAATCCTCAGAGAGGGCGGGGGCCCAGCCAGGGATGTTAAGGGACTTTTTGGAAAGTGGCCACTGTGAAAGCTTGTTGGTTTTTTTTTTTTCCCCCTCTCTCTTTCCCCCTCCTTGACTCTTGATTTGAACAGGCTTCCCTTTCCCAAGGTGCGTACAGGAAAAGGACACCAGGGTTTATAATGTGAACTGTAAGAGTCTACTGGTTTATTTTGTAATATTTTTTTTTTAACTGCAGTTTTAACTTGCAGGATGCCACATTCTACAATAGTTCTGATTTTAAATCCACAGCTAGAATCTGTATTTAATTTCATCTTTTTTAACCTCTTGCTTTTTTTGATCTCTATTTATTGATGCGTGTTGCCACGTCACCATTATGTTTTTACATTGGTAGAATATTAATAAAATACACATCCGAGTGCTCTCGACAGTAATTTGTACCTGCTGACTTGTAGGAAAGCTGGCTATATATGAGTGTGTGTGTATATATATTATATAAATATATACATGTATACATAGATATAATACTGCTCTTTTTAATTTTGTCTGCAATCTTGAAACAGTCTGACTGAAGCGTGAGGTGAATGCTTGTTCTAGTCCATCTGTTCAGGGTCTGGGTTTCCTCCCTGCGACGGCGCATGGTGTGAGCATCCACGTCTCTCTTCCTGAAGTCAAAGCAATATTCCTCGGGAAAGGGTCGGGTAAGCGGCCAGACGCAGCCGCGGCGTAGAAACGAGACTTTCGGAGACCTGATCTTGTTGTAGGCTTGCAGTTGGTGTCCTCTCCAGCCTTATCCTCCTTCAGAGAAACTGTAGTCGCCTTTGGTGCTTATTGAGCTGTTACTCGACCTGCGGATTTCTAAGGCAAGCGGTTGCTTCTCGGGAACACGTGGACCTTCGCGCGGCCGGGGGGTAGCCAGCAGGCCGCCATAGGGTGGCAGGGGCTCTGCTCATGAGCACGGTGCGTTTCTTCTTGTACGTTTTAATCCTGTTGACGCGGGATTTTTTTGGAAACCGTCTCATAGCAGCCCTGGAACTGATAAAAGCCCTGCCCTCTCCCTCCTGCCTGACACACAGGGGCATTCGGGCAGGCAGGAGCTGTTTCAAGAGGTGAGTGACCACCAATCGTGAAACCGATAAAACCCTCGTGTTACACCTCTCGGCGATTTGCTGTTGGGCGCACACACACACACACACAAAAAGAGGTTTTAAGGCTTTTAGCTGTTAAATTCTGGCTGGCTGCAAAGGAAAGCACACCCATGTTTAGAAACAGGTGGCTTTCCAAATCTTTACCGGGAACTTAATAGCAGGGGCTGAAGAGCATCTTGATGCGGGAGCTCGGCTAGTCAGTGTCCCGAAAGGTAAGTCAGAGGGCTTGGTTGACCCAGTGATCCAAATAGATGCAGGAGATTCAAAAAGTAGGGCAGGGGCGGGGTATGGATCTGCTGGATAGGTGAGACCGCTGCTGTGTTGGCCACAGGCGCTCTTTATTTGGAGGCAGTAAATTACTGAGTCCTTAAAAAACAAAAAGTAATAAAAATAATGACGAAAAATTGCTGCTTGTGCCAGGAAATGTGGCTTTTCTTCTTTTCCGTTTTATCGCTTTATTTTAAGACTGGTGGAGGGGAGGTCAGAGCTTTTCTCTCTGGTTTTGTGACTGTGCCGGCGTCTGTGTGTGTCGTGTGCGTGTGTTAGGTTGGGGGGAGGGTTGGGGGCACCCCTCTGGTTTTATTTCTTTTTTTCAAGGATCATGGCAAGATCACACTCTCTTTTATACAAGTTAGATCCAGGTCTTTGAATAATCTTTTTTGTAAATAAGAATAAAAAAAAACACACACAAAAAAAACCAACAACAACAAAAAAACAAAGCTCCTCACCAAATTCAAGCTTGTACATTATTATTATTTTTGGTTGTTTTTGAATTTTGAGTTTTATTGTTTTGTATGTAAATATGTGGACCCAGGAACTGTTATTAATGAGCAAAAAGTTACCGTTCAGGGCAGTGATTCTGTTTAATAATCAGACAAAATGTAGACGAGCTTTTTAAAGCCATATAGTTTTAACTCTGTACAGTAGGTACCGGCCTGTATTATTGTAACAATAACTCTAGCGATGTATAGTGTATCTATATAGTTTGGAGTGCCTTCGCTTCCATGATTTTTTGAATTTTATTTCTGTTTCCTTCCCCCCCTACCCCTCCCCGCCCTTTATTAACAACGTCTCCCACCCCAAACCTGCATCTTTGCTCCCCGCCCTGCTTTCTGACTCTTGGAGTGCTGTAAGGTTTCGGTGATACCCTGACCAGTGGCAGAACAAAAGGAAACTGTCTCCACCATCATTCATTTCATTGGAGCCGTGGCTTTGTTCTGGATGTCCCCCAAGTTGCCCACCTTGCCCTCTCTTCCTCCTTCCACTGGCAGCAACTGATTTCATTCGGACACTTGCCCCAGCAGCTCGTTTAGACTTTGCCTGTCTCGCCCCCCAGTCCTGCACCCAGAAGCCGCCCGGGCGCCAGCGGGTCCCAGGAGGCCTTCCCACCTCCCTGCAGCTGTGCCGGGGGCAGCAGCCAGGCTGGGCGAGCAGAAAGGAGCCCCGGGGAGGGACACCCCTGCGCCCTGCAGGGGAGCTGCACGCGGAGCGGGTGGGCCGCGGTAGGAACAGGGGCATAGCTGCAAGAGACCACGGTGGTTTTTTCTGCCAGGGGTACTTTCTGTTCCTTTTCTTCTCCCTATTTTTCCCCCATGCCCCCCTCCCAAGTCACCTTTGTTTTTTTGAGATAAGTTTAACATGACTCTTGATTTCTTGTGCCCAGCACGAAGGCCTTGTTTCTAAAACTAGTTTGCTTGTGTTTTACTACCTTGTTAGTATTCCACATAAGATTGTCTTGAATGGGAAAAACACTTAACTTTACCAAACCAAAGGTTGCTGTTTTATTTCGAAGCATCTCGTGTCCATTCCAGTGAAGCAGAGGCTGCACTTCTGGTGACACGAAGGTCAGTGATGCCAAGCTGTTGGCAACAGTCCGCTCAGAGCTGTCCCTCTCTTCTTTTACTCTCTTTTGGGCTTGTTTTTAACCCAGTCTGGTCTTGATCTGTCCTTTATGTCAGCCCTGCCATGGTGTGGGTCTCTGAGCCGGACTCGATCGCAGTCTGTCTCCCCCAGTGGACACCTGGTCAAAACACTGGTGTTCTTTAATATTAAACTTAACCTACTTTGCTGGGAGGGGTGGGGGGTGGGGGGGGGAAATTACCTGCAAAAGAAAATTGGCTGGTAGAAGATTCCCGACCGCTTTGTCCCCTTATTTCAAAGCCAAGCTTTACCTAAAAACAACGGCAGGTGCCTGCTATGTGCAACTTAAAATTTCCCCTGGTTGTCAGTACTCAGAAAAATAGAAATCAAGCAGCCTGTCAGACTCGTGCTCCTGTAC
>NW_010555958.1:0-202 GCF_000687285.1 Phaethon lepturus | reverse complement strand
GATACTGGCAGCGGGTACGCCTGGGGCAGCAGCTGATTTCCGCGGGGCTCTCAGCCGGTTCTGGTTGTAGTTGGCTTCGTTTTGCAACACTGCAATAACAGCAAAACGACAGGAAAGGAAAACAGTACCTAAGGGGTTAGCTCGAGAAAAGTAGCTTCCTTGTGTTGGTCTTTCTCAATTTATTTTTAATATATATATATAA
>NW_010555957.1:330-558 GCF_000687285.1 Phaethon lepturus | reverse complement strand
CGGGGCAGAGCTGGTCGGGTCCTTCCCTCTCCCGTTTCCCTTCGTGTGTCGGTGCGAAGAGTTGTGGGTGTTTGCTGATGCCAAATAAAGGCCCTGTGTCTAGGCCCAGGAGTCCCCCTGTGCCCCTTCCTGTCCTTCCCCTGTCCCGCCATGCCCAGGGACACGTCCGTGGGTCCAGCTCCTGCCCCACATCCCCGAAGGCTGGCTGACTCACCCGGCCGGCCGGCG
>NW_010555957.1:0-288 GCF_000687285.1 Phaethon lepturus | reverse complement strand
AATATTTAAAAAAAAAAAGATAAAAGCACAGTGAAAGAATAAAAAAACCCCGCAGCACTGCTCGCCCCAGCGGCAGGAGGGACGCGGGAGCTGTTTTGCTGCGGTCCTGGGCAGGGAGAGGTGACCTCCTCCGTGGCTGGGGCCACCCCTTCTTGGGGACAGAGCCCCACCACCCTGCCCACGTACCCCCAGGGACTCCCGCAGTGCGGCCCGGGCGTCCTCACAGCGATGTCTGCAGGGTGTCGATGCTGACATCATCATAGTCTGTGTCACCCGGGGGCTGTGCTG
>NW_010555956.1:4849-5941 GCF_000687285.1 Phaethon lepturus | reverse complement strand
TGGCTGCATGCCGGGTGCCCACTCCTGCCGGTAGCTGACAGTGCTGATGCCCATCCCCAGGGCCTCTGGGCACGGAGCCCAGCCTGGGCTGCCTGTGCGATTTGGGTCAGGGATTCCTGGGGATTTGCTGTGGCTGTGATTTACCATATGCTGCCAGTGGAAATCCCGTGCAGCTGTAGCTTTCTGGGAGGGCACGGAGGGGGTGTCAGGACCCTCCACGCTGTCCCCCAGTTGCATCTGGAGCCGGTGCCAGGGCCTGGCTGAACCGACCCTCGCCCCGATGGCATGGGGCCATGCAGGGGCAGACCCCTGCGGGTGAGACCTAGTGCTGGCACAGGTGGCAGGGGGATGTCGTGCCAGGCAGCTGCTGGCTGCGAGGGCACTGCCAGCACGGGGGCCTGTGGCTCATTGCTGGCCATGAGGACTTGGGTTTGTCTCCTCTGGGCAGCCCCAGCTGCAGTGGCCTATCGGGGCTGGGCTCAAGCCGCTGCACTGTGTTTGCCATGCTGGAATAGGGATCCATCCCCTCTGTGGTACCTGCTCCTTGTCCTGAGGTGCCCCAGGCAGGATGGAGCAGGCAGGGGCAAGCAGGAGATCCTTGGGTGCCCAGGGACCCGTTTGCCTCTGGCTGAGCTGCAGCTGAGCTGTGACGGGGCTACCGATGCGGGTGCGGTGCTGCACTGCACCGGTACCCCAGGGACCCCCATCCTGCCCACACTCCTCCTTGGTAGCTGAGTCCTGTCCCCAGGCATCACGATCCCTCTGCTTTTTGTCATCCCCAGTGGGTGCTGGCCTTTGAGATCTTCATCCCCCTGGTGCTCTTCTTCATACTCCTGGGGCTGCGGCAGAAGAAGCCAACTATCCCTGTGAAGGAAGGTGAGTGCCAGAGGGGTGGTGCCCAGGGCACCCACAGTTGGGGTCCCCCCAAGGGTCTGGGGAGCTGCTCCAACACCCTGAGGACAGCCTGGACATGGGCCCATGACAGCTGGTGGGGACCCTGAGGGGTGTTTCGGGGGACAGCGCTGGGCAAGGGCTCCAGCCGAGGGCTGGTGCAGACGCGGGGGCGTTGGAGAGCCAGCATCAGTCCCAGCG
>NW_010555956.1:3996-4234 GCF_000687285.1 Phaethon lepturus | reverse complement strand
GCAACTTGGCGTAACAAGCCAGGCGTAACAAGCCTGTGTTTCAGCGCGTGCCGGCAAGGGAGAGCCCAGCTGCGAGCGCGGGTCTGGCTGCGGGAGGTGGCAGGTGCTTCCCTGGTTCCTGCCCGGGCGCTGATGTGCGCTCTGTGTTGTCTGGTTTTTTGGTTTGTTTTTTCTTTTTGCTCATGTTTTCTTTTTCTTTCCCACCATCTCCCCTGCCCGCCTGCCCTCCATGCCTCTA
>NW_010555956.1:3442-3714 GCF_000687285.1 Phaethon lepturus | reverse complement strand
CCAGTCTGTAAGTTGGTGGAGCGGGTGGGTGCCTCCCCCCTTCCCCTGCCTGTGCTGGCTACATATTTTGGAGAGAAAGAGCCCGGTTTGGATCAGCTCACTCTGGCCTAATCCACACCTCTATAACCCTGTCAGCCTTCCTCTGCAGCTGGTGAAGATGAGCTTGGGCAGCACAGAGCGGCCCCGGCCTGCCCTGGGGGCTGCCCAGCCAGGGCCAGCCTGTGATGGTGTCCCCACTGCGGTGGGGGCGTCCCCACCAGGTTGGCCAGTGC
>NW_010555956.1:2681-3369 GCF_000687285.1 Phaethon lepturus | reverse complement strand
GGCCAGTGCCAGGTCTCCCAGGTGCTGGGGCTGCCAGTGGTGATGTCCCCAGCCCCCTGGGCAGCAGAGGGCTCTCCAGGCCAGGTGGAGGCTTATCCCATGCTAGCACCCATGTGGTGGCCTGTGGTCCACCAGTCTTGCCCGTGCCCACCCCCAGCCGGTCCCCAAAGCGTTGGAAGTGGCTCCCACCCCTGCACCACCACAGGGTCCCTGTCCTAGCCCCTTGCAGGTGGGATGAGCTGGGACATGGCACCACTAGGAGCCTAGAGGCCTGCGAGATGCCCCCCATGTGCTGGTTTTGTCACCAAAGCATGGCATGGCCACCATCCCAGCAGGCTGCTGGCCTATCCCATGCTACCCCCATCCCTGCCTGCTCTGGGCTGTCCCTTGTCCCTGCCAGGAGCTCATCTTCACCAGCCCCTGCCTGTTGCGGCCATGCTAACGGCACTGACCCACCTCTAACCACGGGGCCACCGGCCGGGGTGACGAGAGCAGGGTCCCTGCCCAGCACTGCCCAGTGACAACCTCTGGTCCCCTTTGGGCGGAGCCCTTCTGGGCTTGCCCTGCTCTGGGGAAGGATGTGGAGAGACCCCCAGCAGGGACAATGGCTCAGTGCCAGCAGAAGTGGGGAAGATTTGCTGTCCTCTTGCTGCTCCTCTTTTCTTCCATCCCCCCGCCCCTCGTGTCT
>NW_010555956.1:2291-2573 GCF_000687285.1 Phaethon lepturus | reverse complement strand
CGTGGGGGCAGCCGGGCAGTGGGAGGCCGAGGGCTTGGGGAGCTGTGGGTGACAGCTCTGTTTTCCCTGTTGTGTTCTTCCTTCTCCTCCTCTTCCTCTGGAGATCTGGCAGTGCCTCTGAGGTTACTAACAAGAGGGGCTGAGAGGCCGGGGGGGATTGGCGGGCCCACAGCCCTAAGGAGCCACCAGCGGGGGCAGCCTTGGTGAGAAAACGCAGACTTCTGACTTTGGCCGCCAACCTCCTGCAGGGCTTGCAGGGCCCAGTGCGTGCTTCTCTGAACT
>NW_010555956.1:1884-2266 GCF_000687285.1 Phaethon lepturus | reverse complement strand
CCCCCCGTCCCTCCCCCTGCCTCTCCTCCCTCCCTGCCCACACCTTTCCCGGCCTCTTCTGCGCTCTCTTGCTGGCTCCAGCTTTCTACACGGCGGCCCCGCTCACCTCGGCCGGGATCCTGCCTGTCATGCAGTCCCTGTGCCCCGACGGCCAGCGTGACGAGTTTGGCTTCCTGCAGTACTCCAACTCCACGTGAGTCGTGCCCTCGCCACGCGCTTCCTCCTCCTGTCCTGTGCGCTCCCGTGTACAGCCTGCCCCTTCCCATGCTGGCACTGCCCTGCACAAGCCTGTGTCCCCCAAAGTGCTTGGGTGCAGAGCGTCATGTCCCTGGGGTGCAGGGGACATCTCAGCCCGTTTCCCCATGGGCTCCCAGGTGCCCGG
>NW_010555956.1:240-1782 GCF_000687285.1 Phaethon lepturus | reverse complement strand
CCTCTGCATTCCTGGCACAATGGATTTCGTGCGCAGGAGAGGGCAGCTCCTGGGGCAGTGGTGTCCCATGGCAGGCAGTACCGCCCTGAATGACTCATCCCACCCAGAGCTCTGTGGAAGGTGTCCCCATCCCTCTGTCCCTGTCCCTGAAGCCATGGCGGTGCTGGGCTCTTGCAGGGTGACCCAGCTCCTGGAGCACCTCAGCGAAGCGGTGGAGCAGAGCAGCCTCTTTGACCCACAGCACCCAGGGCTGGAGGAGGAGCTGGAGTCACTGCGCCGGCGCCTGGAGGCACTCCGCAGTAGTGAGCCCAGCTCCACGGAGACCCACTTCAGCAACCGAGCAGGTAGGCTGTGTCCTGCCTGCCCCCCAGCTGCCTGCGCAGTGGGGATGGAGATTTCCACCTGCCAGACACCCAGCGGTGTGATGGCATGTGGTAGTGCCCTGCCACTGTCCCACATCACCACTTGCCGGACAGGGCCAGCTGTAATATGTCTCTGTGTTGGGCTGTGCCATGTCCCCGATGCTGGTGGACTGCTCTGACCCCCCTGCCTCGCTCCTTGCCAGGATCCGGCTTCACACTGGCGTGGGCAGCCAAGGACCAGGGCGAGCTGCACCGCTTCCTGGTGCAGAACCTGTCCCTCCCCAACAGCACGGCAGAGCTGCTCCTGGGCTCCAGCGTTGACCCGCAGGAGGTGGGTGGTGACCCACAGGAGGTGGGTGACAACCTGAGGGAGGTGGGTGATGACCTGTGGGAGGTGGGTGACCACACAGTGCTGCAGGGCCAGGCTTTGCAGGGGTGCGCACTGACCCAGTGAATGGGCACGTCCCGACCCGGACTAAGCCCTGACCTCCGGACCCACAGGGTGGGAGTCAGCGGGCACCTGGCCAGGACTCATCCTGCCCTGCCACCCCATGCCGGGGCATTGCTGGGCAAATGGGTGCCTCTGCTCTCGGCGTGCTCGGCAGCCCCACTCCCATCCCTGGTGCAGGTGTACCGCTTGTTTTTTGGTTCCTTTCCTTTGGTACCTGATGAGATCCATGAGCAAGACCTGTGGGATGGGTTTGGCGCCAGTGAGAAGATGACGCAGCTGGAGGTGAGGAGTGGTGCCGCGTACCTGGCGACATGGTGGGCAGAGCTCGTCCTCCATGTCCCCTCCATGTCCCACCACAGGGCAATCTGGGGGTGTCCATCCTGGCAGAGGGGATGTGACAGGATGCTGTCAGGTGGCCAGAGCAGCAGCAGGGATGGCTGGGTCCTGTCCCAGTGCTGCCACCAGTTCCCTCAGTGCTTTGAGGCACACCAGTGCCTGTGCCTCAATTTCCCATTGCAATGGGTGATGGCACTGCCTGGACAGTGGCTGTGGAGGGAGCAGGGGAGATTGTTCCCTCCTTTGGCTGGAGTGCAGGGGACCTGCGCTCTCCCTCATCTGCATGTCCCCTTTTCTTCTGCTCCCCATGGAGACCGTGGCTGTGGGTGCTGTGGTGCTGTTCACCGTGTGTGTGCTTGGGGACACACACGGAAGGGGACCCTGGAGACCCCC
>NW_010555956.1:0-213 GCF_000687285.1 Phaethon lepturus | reverse complement strand
GACGCCCCCTCCCCCCCCCAGCCACCCCCGTGGGTCCTCTTGCAGAAGAGCCTCCCTAGCAGCTGGAGGAGCCTGCGGGAAGGGTTGGTCCACAGGGCACTGCGGGACCCTGAGGCAGCCCCACGCCGGCCGGCACTGCTCCACCTTCTCTCCCAGGCCTTGGGCCTCTCCAGTGCTATGCCAGCACCCACCACCTCTGACAGCCCTCAGGCC
>NW_010555955.1:521-878 GCF_000687285.1 Phaethon lepturus | reverse complement strand
TATATAGGGAGAAATAATAATAATGCTATATATTATATATAGGGAGAAATAATAATAATACTAATGATAACGGCAATAACAGTGGTGAAGCAAATGGTCTACGGGATAGGATGAGCGAAGGAGAAGCGTGGCACGGCGCGGGGAGGAACCGTGACCCAGCCCAGGGATCGGGCCGAGGGTTCCCCACCGCGGCAGAGTCCTGCCCCAGCGAACGCCAGCAAACGGCTCCGGCACACCGGAACAAGCCGCGTCCTCCGCTCACGCACAGCGAAAATCCATTCCGTCGACACCGGGGCAGGAGGGTCCGATACGAACGGAGGCAGGGAGCATGGCTGGGGTGGGTCCCCTCCGGTTGGC
>NW_010555955.1:0-442 GCF_000687285.1 Phaethon lepturus | reverse complement strand
GGCCTGACCAGCTCTCGCGGTTTGCCAGAAATTTTGTCAACTGAACTCCAGACTGGCCGGGTATTTCTTTTAAAACAGTATCAGCACCAATAAGAGAAGCTGCCCTTCTTGCCTCACATAGTTAATGCTGTGTCATACACTTGGCTGCCGTTATTGATATCAACATGACGTTGGTGTCCATGTAAATGTCACTTGGTAGCAATAATGTCAGCGCTGTGGTCCCCAGGGTCAGTAAACAGCAATACCAAATGTCATCCAGCCGGAGAGCATCGCGTAATTGGGAAATGCTAATACAAAGGTAAAAATCAGGCATGCACACGGGGCGTGAAGTTTGTTTAAAGGAAGAAACTAATTTCACCGCAGTCCAGAGCTCTGACAGCTTCTGGCTTCGGTCCCGCTGCAGCTCCTGCTCTTCGCCGCCGCCGTGGGCAGGGGCTGCCCG
>NW_010555954.1:3207-23445 GCF_000687285.1 Phaethon lepturus | reverse complement strand
CGAAACACGAAGGGGAAGGAGGAATTGCAGCTTTAGCTCGGGAGAACGCCGCTGGCTGCGCGCAGCCCTGCGCCGGAGCGCCGGTGGCCTGCCCGAACCCGATGCTTCGGGCAGCCTTCACCCTGCCTTGTCTTGACACGAACCACCTGCCTTTCACGCTCCCATCACCCCTTCACGCTCCCATCACCCCTTCATGTTCGCATCACCCATTCACACTCGCATCACCCCTTCATGTTCGCATCACCCATTCACGCTCGTATCACCCCTTAACGCTTGCAACACCCATCACGCTCACATCACGCCTTCAAGTTCGCATCACCCCTTCATGCTCGCATCGCTGCTGCCTGCTCAGAGCTGCACGATCCTCTCCCCCCCACAAAGAGCATCGAAATGTGCGGGCACGGTCAGGGCAGAGCATGTGTGCATGGGCGCACTCAGTTGTGGGGTGACGGGTGACAGCCAGGGGTGCTTCGTACAGGTGGGAGGCCAAAACAGTTTGGGAACTGACTGGATAAAAAGCATCTTAAAGATGCAAGATGAGTATCGTGCCAGCATGGCATGAAGTTAACAGAAGAATATCGGTTTTCACATGAAATATGTTTTATTATATTTGGGTAGCACAAACTTCAGACCACAAACGGCAAAGCAGAAGGGAGATTATGAGTCACAGATGTCAATTTACCGGTACAAGTGTTGAAAAAAAAAAGTCATTAGCAACCAGCTCTTGTGGTTCTCCCACTCCGAAAGTCTTAACAGTCTCCGACACACTGGCAGAGACCGAGCTGTTCTGATCAAAGATGGGCTGAAATGAACATCCCAGTGGTAATGGTGGGGAGAGGGCAGCCACATCAGTCAGCTGCTGGGGTTCAAGGCTACCTGCTAACCCATAGGATGAACCAGGGTCCTGCTTGCAAACACCATAGAAATCTTCAAACACACTTAAAGATGAGCTGCAGATGCAAATGTGACAGCTCAGGATTATTTCTAGCTCCTTCAGTGATTCTTTCTCTGTCGCCTAAGGGGTATTTATAGAAGAAAAGTTCTTGTAAGTAAAAGAAGCTGCGAGGTGCCGGGGCCAGAAATCGCGAGCCTGATTCTGGCTCGCACCAGCAGCCGGTTTTACCAAGGCGGAGAGCTCAAGGTGCAGCCGGCAGGAAGTCTGAGAGCTAGCAAAGCCGGGCAGGCAGTTAGCACCAGCCCAAAGTTCACCTTTCAGGCACCTCACCCGTTGACAAGCACTCGCATTTCTAATTCACAAGCGATTGTCTTTCTCATTTGCTTGCAAGCTCAGTTATAGGCAACTTATTTTTGCAGCAGCGGAGCAGAACTAGCGATTCGCTGTGTGACCAATATATAAGCTCCCTCCACTGTTTCCCGTGTGCTTTGGAGAACCTGAACTGTGCTCAGGCAGGGCACAAGGTTTGAAACCTCGGGTGGTAGGTCCTTGGTTTGAAACCCACCACAGGAATGAACCTGGAAATCCGAAAGTGAAAAGAGGACGGCCGTAAGGATAAAACACAGTCCCCATTGCCTCTTCCCATACAGGATGACGTGCTTGCACCTGCCCATTGTTTTGGGTTTCTTTCCCCTCCTCTCCGTATGGAATGGGCAGACTGAAGGAAGAAACTATAGAGAGGAGATTTAGCAGAATGTTTCCAGTTGAAAATCAAAAGGGGATTCAAGAGAAACAGCTGCTTTTCTCTTCCTTCCAGATCCCTTCCAGAGCAGGCTTGGGAAGAGAAACCTGATGCAGTTATCGCAGCCTGACAATCTTTCCCTTCCTACACGTTGCTCGGCAGGCTGCAAACTCCCGGGCGAGCGTGCGCACAGGCAGGCTGCGATCCTGCGACGGGGCGAGTGTGGGAGAGTGCATGCGTGTGTGCACGCTGGCGCGCAGGGGACCGGTTTCCGCAGCTGTCTGCGGCAATGAAGCCATCAGAAAGCACCTGCGGTCCCAACTGTATTGAAATGACCCGAGCGTTCCCTCCAAATCAGCGGCGCTCGGTAATCCACCCTGCTCAGAGCGAGCGCAGCAAACCACAGTCCCCAGACTGAAACAGAAGAAGAGGTGCGCGGTGAGGTCACCAAGGCTTGCCCGAGCAGGCGCTGACAGGGACAGGCTGTCAATGCCACATAGGAGAAGGCTCTCAGGAGCAGAGGTGGTCCCAGATGGAGGTGCCAGTGGGATTAAAAAGCAGCACCAGAGGAGGCAACGGCTGTCCCGGCGGTGTCCGTGCTCTAGCCTTGCTCCCATGGGCCGATGCATTTGGCTCAGCCTCTCCTGCGAGAGTTAGAGTCTTAAGGACTGGCTGAACTCCAGTGCACCTGTAATGGGGCTCCTTCTCTTCTGGACCAGTACAAAGGTTCTAATAAAGATCTTTCTCACAGCTTGTGTGTTTTTTATTAGGAAAGATACACACGCTCTTGGCATCCCAGCTCAGCCCTGATCCCGCAAAGCTGATGACACTAAGCCACAGCTTGGTGCAGCATGGCTGCAGTGAAGCTTTGAGCTCCTCCACCCGCCTGCCTCTCCCCCCGCTTCATGCTCCCCCAAACTTCTGTTTCATTTTGATCGTGCAACGTACAGCAGCCCCTACGTGCAGGGAAACTAGAAATGCTCCCCAAAGTGGCACTGTGGCAAAAAAACCCAAAGTGGAGAAAAAGAATGGACAGAGATTTCCTCCCAGGGCAGCTGAATCTCTCCTTCAAACTCGACTCCGTCCTAGCGGCCGCCTTAATTTGTGTTCACTCCAGAGCCTGCAACATGAAAGCCCTGGCTCTGAACTCCAGCTGAGCCACTCAATGGCTCAGTGTTCACAGAAGGCATGGAAGGAATCCATTGATTAGTTTCTTCAGCTGGGATGTGACCATTTGGAGTCCAAGACCTGCCAAACATGACTTTGCCTCAGCAACTGGTTCCTATTTGCTGCTTACAGGCTTTAGAAAAATCTTTCCTCTCCCACATCCAAGTCTCACCCTCCTTTTCCATTCTGCCGTTATTCAACATTAATATCTATTCAGGCGCTCTCCTGTCGAGGGAGGATGCTGAGTTGTGGAGAACAGCCCTCCTGCCATTAATACAGCCAAAAGATTTTGCTGTTGATCGGAGATAACCATCTGCCCTCCCTCCACAATGCAGCCTGACTATTTTTCAACAGTTTGGAACAAAGAAAGGACGGGCAGTAATGCCACATTGTTCCCAGGGACGCTGACTAACCTTGGATTAAAAGAATAATAATAATTATTCATTTAGCATCGAGGAAAGGTATTACGAGACCAGAGCCTTTGCTGTGGTTTCCGAACATGCAGTGCAGGCAGGACGGCTCTTCCACGACCTCTCTCCTAGCTGGGGTCGGCTCTTTCCTTTCAGCAGGGCCAAATTCACTCCTGTCACATCCCTTTTGTAAACGGGCAGCTGCTGGCTCTCCTCCAGATGTTATGGAGCTGGAACAGTTTCTCCTCTCCCTCGGATTTACCTGTTCTCATTACAGCAGGCTCAGGATTAGGTGTTACCGGTAGTCTCGAGAAGGAGTTCTACCTAGAACCGCTGCTACCAAAACGCGGCCACCTCTGGGGTGAAATGCAATGGCTACGTAATAACGCAGAGCAACACCACCCAGCTGTTATGGACAGGAAATGAAGAACACCATATCCAATTAAAACTGCAGGGGGATATTTATGGCAGAACGTAATTAGCCAAATTGGAGCCTTTCCCAAAACTGCCATGGGATTTTTAACGACCGCAAGCGGTCAGGGCTTTGGTTTGATGTTTTGTCAAGTAAACAATATCCAGAGGGCATGAGACAAAAATCAGGAGCAAAGGGGAAGGGGGGGAAAAAAAAAATGTCGTGCAATTCCAGGGAGAAACGGAGACATGAAAGGATTTATCGTAAGGGGGACATTGTTGGAAAGAGCAGCGGCCACCACTCTAAGAAAGGAAAGAGCAGGGAGGTGGCTCTGGGTGTGGAGGTGGCCCGCTGCAATGAGAGGAAAGAGCAAGCAGCTGCCATGACCGTTCCCCAGGGAGATACCTTTCCTGGAATTTAAAATGATATGAGAAATTATAGCTGGGTTTTCAATATTTGAGTCAGTTGTTTTATGCTGGTAGAAGGAGGCCAGATTAGTAGTCCTGGTGACGACAGCCTCCTCTTTTTGGCTAAACAGCGGGCACGGAAACAGAGCTCATTCGTCAGCACGTACTGCATGTGCCCCCCGGGCCGTCTGTAGGGAAGGCAGGCTGCTCTCAGATCTAGCCTTTGTGGCCAGGAGGCGATGACCATCACAAAAGCGTCAGCTCCTCCATGACCCAGATGGCTGTGGCCTCTGGGGTCCCCTCGCTGCTCCGTGCTATAGGGCTGGAGTCACAGAAAGTCCCCATCCTCCACGCTGACTGCATTTTAAAAGCAAGTTTCTGTTCACGCTGCGGAGATCCAGACTTCAGGCCCCGGCTCAGTCCCGCGACATCGCTGCCACAATACCATCCTCTGATTGCCCTCCAGGCGTGAGCAGAGGAAGCCGCCTCCCAGCCTCCCCGACTCCTGCTCTCATTAACTTCCCAGCAGAGATGGCTCACAAAAGCATCTTTGTGGCCAGCTAGGAGTCAGGACTCCATCGCACACGCCTCCCCGCGTGGCTGCAAGGGAGCAACAGCTCCAGTCAACACACTGTAGGTACCTCAATCAACAGCCTCGCAAGCTGCTTGAGCATCTTCAAGTGCCTCCTGCTATTGGTTTCCCAGAGGTGCCATGCTGATTTGTAACCTGATTAGCTAATCTGGGCTCCAGCAATGTAATTCTGCCTTGAATTTCGTTGGTGGGGGGTGCTGTCACTCACTTGTTACCCTGCTGGAAGAACTGGCTGCATGGAAAATTCTCGTAAAACTGTTCTGCAGTGCTGTTTGCTGTTGGTACATTTTCCCTCTCCTCCTCAAATAACAGCACTGAGTTCTTGGTAAACATAACCTGAGGATTTTTGCTGTTTAACTCTTGATATTCACAATTACTCTGAGCATGCACAGATGACACACATCAAACCTCACCTGTAGGACCCTTCTTCTTTGGTCAGATCTCTTGGGCAGCCTCCTTCATAGCAGAAACAAATGCAGCCAGCTCAGACTTAAGCAGCACATCTCTGCTTGCAATTTCACCCTTGGTATTCACCGATCTCTGGTGACAGAGGTTACTGAACTGATTTTTGATGGTGCTTGAGATCCCCTTCCCTGGGACATAGGTGAGAGATTATGAAGGAGAGGCAATGGGATCATTGCTAATAAAGCAGATCTCCTAGACAGCTAGGCTGTATTCACTAACACTTCTCTGCTCTTTCAGTCTTTAAAAAAAAACAACAACAACAAAGGAAAGACCCACTGCTTCAAGAAATACCAAGTCACAGCCACATTTCATTTTCATGAAGCTGCCAGGAGCCACACAAGCACCTACCAAGGAAGGGCAGTCCAGCACCAACCTCTAGTATACAAATGCACAGCCTAAGAAATGGCAGCCACCAGAAAAACACACACACAGCCAGTTGGAAGTGGTCAGTGCAGGGAAATGAAACACTTGGCTGAAATGACCCCCAGGTTAATGCTGTGGCCAGGACAGAGGGGTTCAAGAGATGGGAGTTTAATTCCTGGGCAATATTTCCACATGACCTCTTACAAACCTCCATGCCTCCATCCCCCTTTTTTAATTACACTTTCTCACTTCACAAGGGGCTGGGAGTATCAGGTTGGCAGTCCTGAAGGAACAGCTCGGGGGCTGGGGACCGTGACCGGGTCTCACCAGAGAGAGATTTGTGGTGAAAGCTCAGGAACGAGAACTGGGATTCCCATCCCTTGTCATGCACAGACACTGATCCAATAGCCAGGATCCCTCCAGCCCAAACCAGTGTCCCACCATGACCGTGAGATGACAGGTGCATACAGCCGGTCTATGGAGATAATTCGGCGATGGGCGCGATTACCCTACGTACCCCATGCCCACAGCAAGGGAATTACAGGATGAGGCCCACTCTAGCAATTAAAGCCCTAAAGCTGCCCTCCCGGATAGGCCCTGCTGGTGGAGACGCCACCGTCGCTCCTGCGACGAAGGATTTGCCTGCATATGTGTGTCAAAGAGGAAAAACCCTCGCCCGGCGCTGGAAACCTCCTCGTTTGCAATTGTCTCTGCTTGGCAACCCAGCCCGATAGTGAATAAACGGCAGAGAAATATTCCGCTCTACACGTGTTTGGGTTTTTCGGGGTGGTTTTCTTGGACGGTGATCCTGGCTCTGCAACAATACCCGTCTTGTTCGGCCCTGCGCTACAGAGCAGGCTTGAATAGATCTGTCTAAAATTATAAGCGGGCAGCCCCTGGGCTCTGAGAGATCACAGGCCACATGCTGGGGCTGAACAAAGACTCTGCTATTTCCTAACAATTAGCCCAGCTAAAAGGACATCTATCTCCTTCCATTAGAGCCACCACGTGCCTCCCAGTCAGTCCATTGTAAAGCTAATTAAATAACACGCCTCTCTCCCCATGAGGGTCTCCTGATTAGTTCGCCTCGGTCCTAAATCCTTGCTGGTGTAAGTGGGGGAGAGACAGCTGGTCGGCAGGGGCCTGTGGCTCCAGTATGGGTCACCCATCTATGGCTATCACCATCATCACCAGTTATTTCAGGTTTTTTAATTATCTTCAGAAAGCTGTTGAACGGAGATCTTGAGATACAAGGGGATTCAGCACACAAACTGGTTTGCTTCCCTATCCGCTTCCCCACTGCTTTCAGCAAAAGTTGTGAAAACAGCTGATTTCTTCATTTTTTGGGGGGGCTTTGCTGGTAGTTGGAGGAAAAAAGCAGACGTAAATATTTTTTCTGAGTATGTTCTGGTTTGATGCAAACCACTTTGGGTTTTTTTCACACACTTCTCATTGGGCTAAAACAGTGAAAGGAAAATAAACAAGGAAAATGGTGTGTCATTCAACCTGAGCTAAAACATTCTATTTTTGCACTTTTAAATTGGGAAGAAATTTCAAAATGAAAAAAAGTAAATTAAAAGTAAACTGTTAACAAGCCCTCTTTTCACCCAGTAGTTCACCTCTTCAAGGAGGTTTTGGGGTGGGGGGTAGGTCTCAGGTGCGTATGAGCTGAAATGAATCTGCCTTTTCAGCTGGGAAGCTCCATTCCTGTTTTAGCACCACGAGTGAGATGAAACAAAATACATCTCTGACACTTGGAGTTTCCTTCCAATCGGAAAATTAGTTCTGGCAAGTCAAGAAAATTCATTCAGACGATACACCAAACACCACAGGAGCTGTCTGCAATGTCCTGAGCAATGCTTCAGGGAGGCCAGAGGCCACTACAACCCATCATCTGTCGCTGGATGAGGTCAACATGATCATCTGCAACGCCCAACCTGCGCCTGCTCAAGCCAAACGTCACGAGTGGCTTTTCTCTCCGTCAACCCATCCCGATTCTTCGGGGTGAGCTAGGTTTGCATCACCATGACGGTGCAGCCTCGCACAACAGCACGAAACTGCTAAATTGCTCCAGATGTTCAACACCTTTTCTCACACGCTCCCAAGACCCGGAAGAAATACCGTTTCCTTCTGCCAAGTCTACGGCCAGCAACAGTTGCGGATATCCCCTTTACCCCTTTTAAATCATTATTTTCCACCCTTGGCTATTTAAATCATTATTTTCACACCAAGAGAGCATGGCTGGAAAACTGGGAAGGTGGCTCAACAGACTAATGAGCTGATTTCCTGTGGACCTTCGGCTCCAGGCTTGAAACAGCTGGACCTGCTGCTACGGACGGAGCTCCATCCACCCAAGGAAAACAGAAAGACCCCATTCCTCAGCTCTCATGGTGGGGAGACAGCGGGAGGAAGGACACAGTGGAGGAGGAGGCAGAGCTCAGTTTCATTCTGATGGGAACAGGGGGATGCTGACATGAAGCCTGCTCCTGTTTTCCTAACCCATGAGCTGCCCATGCTGCTCACAGCCATCCTGGGTAGCAGCTGCAGTTGAAGTCTGAGTGGGAAAATGCTGGGAAGCTTTAGAAATACATCAGGGCCAGGAAGTACATTGATCAGTGTGTGTGTATGCGTGTCCATAGGGTTTTATTGTAAAAGCACAAGGATCAACTCATTGCCCATTGCTATCAAAATCATACGAACCCTACACCCAGGCAATGCAAACATTTTACATCAAATAATCAATTTTTACAGGGACATATCAACAGGGCCAGGTAAGTCATCATTAAAAGATGCTACATGACTCACTTGAAGGCCTACAAGGGGTTGGTACAAGAGTCAAGCCCCAAACACAGTTTGAATGTAACCTAGGAGCATGCTACTCAGCCTTCCAGCTGCTTTCAAACCCCAACAGCCAGGTCTGACTGCTTCATTCATCGCTAACCTACAAAAAAAGGGCAAGAGCCAAGAAAAAGATGTCTTGTATTAACTGCAGGCCTCCCATCACCCAGCTAGTGCCCTTGATCCCAAAGCTATGGGAATGGCTCCACAAGCCACTTGATTAATAAGAGCCCGGGGGGAAAAATCGTTTATATAACCTCATCTTCTCTAAACTTCCTAAGTGCTTTAGAAAGTGGCTGCCCTGGAAACCCAAACTGGAAACGAAAAATATTATCTCTTCCATTTATAAACATCTCCAGTGCTAATGAAGTGAAGAGCAGCAGCAACGGAGAGGGGAGCGTCGAGATGCACTTGGCAGGCGTGGGAGAGCCCCGATAAAACCATTTCATTTCAGGTGGGTGTGGAGCGGAAAGTCCTCCCACTGCGGTCCAGTGCCACTGTAGGCTGCTGACTACAGCCCTGTGGGGCCCCCGGGGAGGGATTTCGGAAGATGGATGGTTATGGAAGTATCTGCTACACTAAACACAGAGGCAGACTGACAGCCTTACTAGGTGCAAATATGGGGGGAAGGAAGATAGGCCGACATGAACGAGGCAAGAGCAGATGGATGAAACCTTAAAAATCAGTTCCCTTAACTTGAAGCTGGAGACTGGATGAAGCATCACGTCCTGATGAAGCAGAGAGTGAGAATCAGCACTTACTGTGCACACATACTTTATGGCACAAACTGCACAAGACCAGGCTCCTTGAGCATGTCAACAGAGCACGTCTGTTTACACCAATCTGGTCTAAATAAACATACGAGTGGTCCAGATTAGGTTCAGCCACCCTCTGCCTTGCAGCCCCTCAGACACACAACTGAATCATAGAGCCAGGAGAAGTATTCCGCAGAATAGTCCAACCTATTTCTGCATTTTCTTTCCATGTTGGCATTTCCCACGGAGATTTGTTTTTGCATCAACACAGGCAGCACCAGAAAACGCTGAGTTTTGGCTGGAAATGTTTGGATTTCATTTTGACAAAATATTGGTGATTTCCGCAGAACAGTCTGTCACTTTTGGCAGCAACAAGAAGAAAATTCAAAAGCCATATTTCATCTAGATAGGGGACTGAGCTGACACCCAGCCTGGAACTCGGCACAAGTGGAAGGCAAAGCAGGCTACCGGGTTGCCTTGTTATCCTGTCATTTTGATTACTGTAAAGCAAGGGAAACTGCTACTACTTTCATGTAGTAGCTGCTTGCCTGGATAGAAACACAACCAAAGCTGCCAGACAAAGGAAGCATCTGGTCCCCTGGGGTTAGGCAGTAACTAGACTCAAAGCAGGGGAAGAGAAGGTTTGATCATCTCTGGAGATGTTTCACAGGAGATGCAGATACCCCAAGGTTGCAGCATGGCAAAGAGCTGGTCCAGGGCGGGACTGAGATGCCAGCTTTATTTCCATCACTACCTTCCATAATTATTCATGCCTGCAAAACTGGGTTGAAATCGTTCAAGTGCAGGCTTTTCCGTGAGATGCCTGGAACTGACCAAATTAGAAATTTTCCATGAGCAGGCTCCCTTGGGGCATCTCCTCCTTTTTTCCTATTCTACCTCAATGCTGACATCAGTTTGGCCAAAACTAATGCCCTCTGGCCCTCCTTGAACTTAGGATGTGGAGAGTGAATCACACAAACCGGGGCAGAACGGCATTTCTGACTCCTGAAAAATAGTTGCTGATGAGTTATGGAGAAGTAGTTTGGGCCAACTCTTCTTTGAAATCAAATCTCTGCTTTGGTGGAGCAGTTTCTTTTGCTCCATCCCATTTGTGATACGGGAAGCGTGAATATCTGCAAGCGTATTTGCCGCCCCACGCGCCCCTGCTCACGCAGCGTATGCCATGTCAGCAGCCTTGTTTCCTTTTCCAGGAAGGGAAGTCCTGTCATGAACTTTATTATATCGCTTTTTGGTGCGTGCACCCACCCCCTTCATCACTAAAATCAATGGCAGTATTCCCACTGGGCGGGTTGAAGCCAACCCTCTTTTCCCGCAGGTTCACCAAGGGCTGCAGCTGGCTTCGGGGGTTTAAAGGCTAGATCCTGGCCAAGAATCCCAACCTGCCCTTGCAGCATGGCGGGGAAAAAAAAC
Organism: Phaethon lepturus; assembly: GCF_000687285.1. Taxonomy (NCBI): domain Eukaryota; kingdom Metazoa; phylum Chordata; class Aves; order Phaethontiformes; family Phaethontidae; genus Phaethon; species Phaethon lepturus. Next base: position 12,968 of record NW_010555954.1, on the reverse strand, counting down.
GCACCAAAAGAGGAGCCCTGCCTGTAACAGGGGATCAGAGGTCTCCAAAGGCAGCTCCCAAAGGATGAACCTGCACCACGCACGCTGATTGAGAATCACCTTTCATAAGCCTAACACTGAAAATAAGCCTGCATGCAAATTCCACCCTCCATCTCAAGCTTTTCCCACACCTCGCTCGAATTATTTTGAGGCCAGCAAGACGCCCGCTGCAAGTCTCCCATGGCTCTTCTGCAGAGAAACCATCTTCCCGACGTACACACACAATCTCATTAGCCCTGCCTGCTGCCAGAGAGGCAGCCTCCCTTCCCGGGAACCAGCTGCAGAGAGAGAAACTGTATTTCATCTATTGTGAAACAGCCAACAATTGACCCGCTGCAACTTTTTCAAAGCCTATTGATACAAAAGCCCACGGGGGAAGGTCCGTCCGGTGGGCTGTGTAAACTTCAGCACGTGTGCAGCAGCTTCAAGGCCTCAGCCAACACTAGCAGCTCGGTACCGCTTAAGACGTCTATTTTTTATTTTTTATTTTTTTACAATACCAAGCACTTGTACACCACCATTCTCCAAGGACTTCCAGCCACTTGCCTGACCTCAGTGAATTAAGTCTTGCAATAAAATGTGCAATGAATTAATCATCTGCATCTCCAACGTGAGAAACTCCTATGCAGTGGCTCACAGGCAGAATGATTTGGGCACCTTACTCCAGTGGAAGGCAGTGGGGTTTAGATGCTTAACGACTTTCTGTTAAGTGATGTAGCCAAGTTCTTCCAAATCCCAGCTGTAAGACTCTGTAGTCTTAGCCAGATCTCCTAAATTTGCCGTTCTTATCCCTGTGAACTCTTCCTCTGTAAAAAGACCACGGATGCTGGGGAAGAGCCACCAGGATCTAGAACTCAGATGAATGAAACCACCCCACGGTCTGGAAAGGGGGTGTTGTGTTATATAGACCAAGCACTGCAGGGTCCTTTCAGTCAAACAGTCGATTGCTGCAAAGCAGGAACGAAGAATAGAGATGCTAAGAGAGCAGTGAGAGAGCATGGACCCCGTATGTCCCCCCAGGAACTCCAGAGAAGGTGAGAAAAATGCACAAATCAGGGTCTAGTAAACAAGGCGCAGAAAATGCCACGTTTGAGAAAGCTCAGACCTGGGTCTGCTCTGAAAAGGAGGAATCATTTCCATCCACAACTAACAACAGGGGCAGCTCAAGCTTATTTCTGTTCAATTTTAGAAAGAGAGCAGAGAGATGCCATCCCTTACAGGGCTTTGAGGGAATATTGGTCCTAATATTGTGCTTACACTTGTGTGGCATTTCTCCTTCCTGCTCTTCATTTATCCAGCCTGCATATAAGCTCCTTGAGCTGTGTGGGGCACAGGACAATCCAGTCCTCCTGGAGGTGTCTGTGTGTTAGAAATAACAATAAAAAAAAAAGACAGACCATCCTAATACAATTTGCCCCCTCCCCAAATGTCTGACAGCATGCTTTCTCAGACTGAAGTGATGCAAATAGCTCAGATAAGGTTCAGATAAAGTATCTGAGCTCTCAAGGGCTTATCTGAGCTGAACACCAACTCCAAAAATTCTGAAATTCGCCCTGTGGGACTATCTCCGTAGGACTTGATTTCCATCTGAAGCCTCGACCTCCAGAGGCTGCAGTAACAGCTACTGTTCAAATGCATTCTTGAGATAGCGGAGTGGGATGTGGCAGGTCTGCAGCTCCCCTATTGTGTGCTATCTGGGGATTTGCCTTCTGGTGGGAATGTTGCAAGAACCGGGCTGATGGCTCAAGGAACCGGTGACGGCACCTTTCACCGCCAGCGCTTACAAGGTAACAGATGAGGTAAAACCTTCTTCGGGCGGCGTCAATGGAAAGATCACTTTCTCCTGGCTGCAAAGGGCTCCGTGCTTGTCCAAGGCTTTTCCTTTCAGCCCTGTTCTCCCTCAGTAATTGGTAGCAGAGGGAAGGCTTGCGGGAGAGCACCAGCTTAGGGTGCCGCACCATCACAGGCTGTGTCAGCGTGGGCATCGTGCTAAGATTTGGGGTTTCCAAAGCAGGCTGGATGCAACAAGGAGCTGGGTGCAAAACCCGTCCGGGCTTCTCTGAAAATCTCAGCCTAGCAGGATGTAAAGGGAGTCAGCAATCGTGGGAAGGAGCTCTGATCAAACAGACCCAGACTTGGCAGTTACAGACAATCTTTAATATTCAATTATGGGGACAAACATTCATGCTTAGAGATCCAGCCTTTCTGAAACAGATAGCTGCAGCAGCCTCGAAATGTGAGGCCTGGTACCGAGCGTCCATTTATAGTATGCAACTCAGAGTGTGGAAGGCTAAGCTTAGAAAGGGTAAATTGAGATCCCTTTGTAAAGTTGGTACAAAGGGCCATTAGCTCACTTACACCTGGACTACAGTTATTCTTTGTCCTGCAGGAGCACCAAGGGTCCCCCATCTTACAGCCAAATCCCATATCCTGGGAGCTCTACAAATGCAGGAGTAAAAGACAGCAGGAAGGATTCCTCCTCGAAGGGTCTGCAAACAAATAATCAGTAATCTAATAATCTATACACCTATTGCAAACCTAGGAAAGGTGAAAAAAAAAGCTTTCTGAAAATGGTTCAAAGCTCTGCAGAAATTACCCCCAAATCTCGCTGATTCCAGCAGAGAAAGATTTCCTCTCTGTAGAGGTCTGCAACCGTCAAGCAGAGTTCTCAGGCAAGAATAACTATGAAATTCTATAGGATGGCTCATAAACCATAGAAAAAAAGGTTTAATTTCCTACTAAAAAATTCCCAACGGCTTGTTCCCAAAGGGCCAACATGCCAAAGGACTGCTGCAGAGTGCTGGCTCCCCTTCCGCATCGGCACTTCGCCCTGGCTGAAAACCAGGGAGCTGGGGAAAACGCGTGGGCAGGCTACGGGCTCTCCGCAGCTCCCCAGCACTCAGCTGCGTTGGCAGCACCAGGGTTAACCGCGGCGGCGCCCTGTAATGCAATGATTTCTGGTTTATTTCAGCAGGGGAAGTGTGTCCCGGCCTGATTAGCCCAATGGTTTCCTCTTTTCCCATAACCTCCAGACCCCCATGGCCTAAGTGTTTACTTTCTGAAATAAAAAATCTGCTAGTGTTTTTCTTTTTTCGGGGCATGTGTATTTTGGGAGGATTCGGGGGGAGGAAAGTGGAGAGGGGGATTTGAATGGGGTGGGAGGCTTGCATACACCTCCCTTCTCTCTCCCACCCCTCACCCCCAGCTCCTTTCCAGCTGCAACCTCTGAGCTGAGACTTCTGGCTTCAATGTGAGAGAGAGAAAGGGAGAGAGAAACGTATTAATGAGAGAGTTCAGTCTCTTGCTTCAGCAGCTATAAACACAGTGAACATCTGGAGGGAGAGAGAGGTGCTTCATGCTGCCAGGAGCTGAAAGAAACAGGCTGTTTTCAGGGTCCCAGCCCCCCGCGCTCCCCACGTCCCCCTCTGCCCGCCCTGCACATAGGTCTCCTGGCATCACCCAGCCAGTCCTGTCCATCCAGAGAGGAAATAGGAGCTGGCCTCTCCTACACTGCCCTCCCTGCCCCATGCCAGCACAGCAAAGCCCACTAAGGTGCTGCTACAAGAAGGGCTGGGCACGTGCAACCCAAACCCTCTAAAGAGGGTGCTCTGCTGCTCACTATCCCCAGAGGCAGGCACTTGTGAGTCCCAGCATGGTTCTGTAGGCAAAGGAGGTTGGGAAAGCTCAAAAAAAAGGCAGCTGTGCTTTGCGGGGCCTGTCTGAAGCAAGCGTGTGGTGGCTCAGTATAGCCACCTCTTCCAGAAAAAGAAACAGGTACATCCACATCACTCCATCCCTACAGAGGGACCAATCCTACTCCAATTCTACTCAAAATGAGACATCTTCTGCAGTCATCCTCAAGGCACTACAGAAGCTCTGGATAGCCTGTTGCCTAGTCCCTTTTCCTCCTTGACTCTACATCAAGTTATTCCTTCCCCATGGCATACCGAAGCTGCCAGTGCTCCTGCTCATTTTTGCAATGGTCATGGTGCAGTGTGCTAACTTGCATTTGCTGAGCTCCCATCCCCCTGCTATACTGGTGGCCCTCAGCAAATCTGCAGGCATCACCCAAAAAACAAGCAACAATCTTCCAGTTTTCACCCAGCCACATCCAGGGGACCAACACCCAGTTCAGAGCACGATTCCTCTCTGCGCGGCAGCTGATCCCCAGCTGACACCAGTCTCCAGCTCAAGTGGGAAAAGAGCTCAGTGCTCATTCTCTGGTGATGACCCAACGCGCAAGGAACTCCCTTGGGTTTTGTCTTTGAGAGGCGAGACAGGGATTTTTCCAGAGTCAGGCAGGAAACAAATGGAAAAGCGAAAGCCTGGATTTTTGTCATTCTATTGCTTCAGCGCAAGTAAACCTCTCCAAGTGCTGACTTGCAGCAGGTTACAGCGGGGGATGCAGAGGGAGTGTCAGTAGGTATCATAGGGTTGCCTGCACTTGTTTTTCTCACTTGTGAAACAACAGGGATCCACAAAAATCAGGCACCAAGTCCAGCTCCCACTGAAGAGCAAAGCAGCATCCTTCACAGGGCCCTTTTGCTCTCCCTGCAAAAGGGCCAGGAGAGCCTAAGACACCACAGGCAGCCCAGGACTCTGCGATTCATTCACAAGGCATAGAGGGATCTTTTCTCTCCACCGACAGACCGGAGTAAGTGCTCTTAATGGAGAAAATTATTCATGTCGTTCAACAAACCCAAAGCATCCAAGTGTTGTAGGTGTGACATGCCTTTAACTGGAGCCAATGAAACACCCAAAGACTCCCACAAAGTAAAAAGGTCAAAGAAAAAGCCATTCTGACTGGGCTATAAACAGAGCCCAACGCTTGCGAGAGGCTGCGCCGCCTCACCGGTCAGAGGATGACTACAGAGTCCAGCAGAAAGGGCTCATTCATCCCCCGGCCTGGAGCAAATGGCCAGGGAGGGCTGCGGATCTGGGGGAATGAACAGCAGCAGGTTGGGCAGAGGCAGTATTTTGTGTACGGCTTTTGTTGAGCCTTGAAGTGAATTAGCATCCATCGCCTCACTCTCGCTCATCCTTCCCCGTGGTGGCTCACCCCTTTTTTTCCCCTCCCTGTTCTGTTTCCCTTCACCTTCCTCCATGTCCTCCTTTGCCCACTCCTCATTTATTAAGGAGGGAGAGGACAGACTGGTCGATCCAGGAGAACTGCCTGAGAAGTCCTGCTAGGTCTCGCAGCCGCAAGCAGATGTGCGTGCCCTGTGAAAAGACGCCCATTCATCTCTGCGGAGAGCGTGCGGGGGAGGCAGCAGCAGCGCAGGGGAGGGGGGAAGTGTTGGAGGAGGCTGAGAAAAGGAAGGAGGCCGCAGTTAAAAATAGGATAAAAGGACATGAAAAAAAAATGCAGATTTTTTTTTTTTTTTTTAAAAAGCTTCGCTTGGAAAATGTGCTGCAGCTGGAGAAGCCATCGGGCTGAGCCTGGTCAGCTTTCACCTTCCCCCCCCCGCTCCTCCCCAAGCCCCTTCGTCCGAGCGTAGGCCTGGAAGACAGCCCAGAAACCGCTCACAGAAAGAGCTTTCCTCCGGGGATCTTTTTTTTGGCGAAGGAGGGGGCAACGTGGGGAAAAGCAGGGAAAGTTGGCCACGGATGCAGGCGGTCCCCGTGGGACCCCTGCCTGCAGTTCAGGCTGAGCTGAGAGCTGGGCTTGAAGGAAGATCACAGCCAGAGTGAGCAAGGTGGAGGCGAAGGGAGGGCATCCCTATTTTGTCGGCGTGGGTGCGGGGCAATGCGGCACGCTGCAATGCACGGCTCCAGCTACAAGGGCTTTGTTTTCCTGCCAAACCCAGCACAACACCACTATGGCCCAGGCTGCAGGGGCCTGATGTCCATGAAGCACTGGGGGGTTGGATGCAGGTTTGCTGCATTAGGGACATGCCACCCCCAAAGCTAATAAACGCAAAATATTGTGGACTGGGAGGTGGCACTAAACTCATATGTCCAGACAGCATCAGCAACGTATTGGGTAAAGGCTGGTCTGCCACAGCACCGGCCTGAATGGTGCTGGGTGCTGGGGATGAGCCTAAGGTGATATCTTTTATTCATGAAAGTGCCTTGGTGCAGGAAGCCTGACCGAAATCAGCCGGACTGCTTTCATGGCGACATCAGACCTAATTTCTCCTCTAGAAAAGGCTTTAATTTAATTTCTTGCTTTGTAATCCCCAAGCCAATCCCATTTGCTTCAGGGAGAGCAGGATCACTCCCCAAAATGCTCCTGTAGTGTCCAAAAGGCTGGGAGCTCCTTCAGTCCAAGCATGCTAACTCAGCACAACAGTCGTAGAAACTTCTTCAGCCAGAGTCGTTTCATCCCTCGCTTGCCATGAACAACAGTTTTATCTCCCCTATCACTAAGGAAAACAAACGCGTTCAGAGTGGAAGGGGTTGTCAAAGTGGCCTTGGCTCAAAAGGTAGTGCAGCCAGGACTGTGGCCGTGCTGAAATTATAATACTACTTTCAAATCTTTTCCTCCACTCCAGTCTTATGCCTAACCTTTTATCAGCCAAAAAAATTACCAGAGGGTAACATCAGGATACTATTACCTTATGAATTAAACATACGGTGCTAAGTGTGGCTTTCAGCATCCTTTCAGCAACCCTGCCGCTCCAGGCAGACACATGGCACCCTTAATTTTGGGCTGCCAGATGGTTCAGCTAAGGTGCAATGGCCTTTACACTCCTATTCCCACCTGTCCAAGGAGCAGAACTAGTTTTCAGCAACAGGCAGCAGCTCTCTTCTTGCTATTTTTTTTCTGCCACCTCTGGGATGTGCCCTTTGCTTGCTGTGGATCCAGTTTAGGTTGATTCTCTGGGCAGTAATAGTCCCAACATATGCACTGCAGATTGTGGTAGTAAGCTAACAAATAAAACTGACTCTATATCATTTCAAAATTTTTGCTTTTTAAATAAAAAAAAAACCAACAAAAAAACCCCCACTCTCCCTTCTTGTTTTTATCAACAAGCTACATCCACATCAGGCTTTCCTTTATCCATATCACCAAATAATCTAATCGGACTTCAAGCACAATGTAAATAAACTCACCCAAGCTTCAAAGGCAAAATATCTTCTCTAAACGCAAGCAGTTCTAAAACTTTTAGAAATGTTGTGGGTTTCTATTGCAAGAGGATCTATTCACACTTGCATTTTCCTTGTTGACTTGTTTCTTTCACCAACATCAAGACCATGAAAACCAAAATAGCCTCTAGTACACCAGAAGAATAGATGACAAATGGTTTTAATGTGCACCCGAAACACAAAGGAGAAATGAAAGACTGTTCCTAGCGGTATATACAAATGAGAGTTTCCTCTCATTTAAAATTAGAAACTTCTCTAGACTGAAGAAACAGCAGTATTAAAAAATAAAAAATCAGAGAAAGAGTACCTTGCATTGCAACAGGAAGAACTGAAGAGTAATTCTTAGGTACTGCAAGAGAATTAAAGGCCTGTCCTACACAGCCCAATGTACCGAAAGTTTGATCAAAACCTGTTGAAGACGACGACAGCATTTTTTTTTTTTTACTGGCTTCACTGAGGCTTGAACCAGGCTCCAGTCTCTGCAACAAGAAATTTCACAGACCCGGCATGGGGTAATGAAGATCTGGGTTGCAGATATGTTGGTCCCTGGAGAGAGCACTTTCACAGAAAAGGGGAGAGGGTAGGGAAAAAAACACAAAGAAAACTTTCCAGGCACAGATTTGCAAAATGTTTGAGTAAATCCAAATGCTGCAAGGGCAGATTTCATCAGAGCAGAGTTGACATCATGCTGAGAGAGGTCACCCACAGGAGTTGAGCAAATAGCTGAAATAAGAAGGGCTGGGAATAGGCAGCAGAGTTTTACTCCAGCCACAGGCACAGCGCTCTGCGTCCATCTCCTGCTCACACACAAGTGCTCACCGAAGGAGGAAAAAAAAAATCAAAATGCTTGAATATTTGCCAAGGAGAGATTTCAAACTGTACATTTGATCGCAACAGTCACTGGTTCTGCTGAACTCTTTAGCTGCAAAATTCTCTAAACATCAGGGCTTTTCCCCTCCCAAGGGGAAAATGTGCATAACTAACGAACCGGGAACAAGTCACAGAAGACCAGCACATGCCATGCAAAAGCTTACATGGGATTTAAGTGCTTCATGATAGGCTTATGTGGGACTTAAGTGAAACATAAACTTCATATTGGCCCTTTGCAAAGGTCACATTCGTGCAACTTGAGCTCTTTTGCTTAGTTCCTGCAGTTGGCCTGTGCCACAGTGTACCTGAGCCCTCTCCTCTGCCACAGCAAAACTGGGCTCTTGCTGATGCCTCATCACCCATCCCACAGGCTGGAGGACCAGCTGCCGGCCTGACATCTGCACTGCCAGTTGCTTATACAAGAAGCAGCCCAGAAAGCAAGCTCAGCTTGAAGATTCACGGGTTGAACAATGTAAGGGGCAAGAATTAGTCACCGGCGATTCTGTAACGACTTTCAAATTATGAATGTGTTAGAGAAGATGATTGTCTCATCCAAGTCAGTGAATTGCTTTAGCTGTGCCGCACATTGCAACCACACAGCCCTGACAGCACAGCGTGACCATACATCTCCAGTTGTGGTTGCCTGAAGACCATACCACTACCCTCCCAAAGAGCAAGGTGATGAGCTACAAAAGCAAGAGATCCAAAGTTACTACCACAGTGGAATTAAAACTCAGAAGTCTCCAGCTCTTTGCAACCCTTCCATGGAGGCCACATTGCCTTTCCAAAGCCACCAGCAAGGACATCAGTCCTGCAAATGCTATGAGGAATGGTCCACCTTGCCATCCTCCAGATGACCCCCATATCTGTCCAGACCCCAGGAAGTAGTAACCAGGGCTGCAGTCCCTAAATGCAAGGGAGGTGCACACAGGACATCAAAATCACCATCCAAAAGAGGAGAGGGGTTCTCCCAGCCGGGCACCATGCCCTGGCAGGGAAGAAGCAATAGTTAAATGAGGCAGCTTCAAGGTTTTTATCTGCTTTCTCACCCCATCTCCACCAAGGGAGACCCTTGAGGGTCAGCAAGGCGGGTATCAACCAGGTGATGCTGTGGTAGGTGCTCTATGGCTGCATTAAGGGCAAAACACCCCGATAAATTAAGTCACGACTGGAGCAGAAAGCAAATATAGGAGGAAGGAGACATGCTGGACAAATAACAAGAGCATGGTGGGGCTTTAAGCCTCGTCTTTTTATCCAAGCGTGCTGCCAAGCCCCACGGCACAGGGGAGAAAGGCACCATGCCATCTCACAGACCCATCCCCAAAATGGTGTCCTACCCGTGCTGTAGTGCTCCAGGCCGGTGGGCACTTCTTGCGTGGCAGGCTCGTCCCAGAGCGGGCAGCATGTCCTCGGCTGGCAGCAGGCGGACTGAAAGCCACAGGTCACCCAGGGATCCTCACAGGGGCCGGCGGCACCTTGCTTCTGGGAGCAGAGAGGGAAAAGCGTCAGAGGAGCGGGACCCCGAAATGGCCGCCCTGTGCAAGGTGGCAGTGCACCTTTCCCCCACCAAATTCAGGCACAAAGCCCCGAGACGGCAGGGTTTGCTCAGGAGAAACGATGTCATCGAAACTCACCTGGCTGAGGGGCATCGTGATGAGGCCAAAGAGGCCCTTTTTCAAACAAAAACGAGGAAAAACAATGAAGGCCCACAGGGAGGCTGTGCTCAGCAAGATGGCGGCGGGGAGGGGGCTCTCCTCAGGGCT